>NW_025999977.1:13651781-13660206 GCF_001458135.2 Marmota marmota marmota
TCTGCCTCTCAGCAGGCCGCTGCTCCTCTTCTGCTGGTGGGTCGCAGGCCCGCCTACCTTGCAGGAGTGATTGGAAGCTCTGTCCTGCCACGGGCCACTGGGCCTTTTCTGCCGGTGGTCACCGTTCCGCCTACCTGTGATTTCTCTTTTGCCTAATAAACCATTCATTATGGTCAGAGAATACAGATATTGGAAACAATATCTTTATTCTATTTACTTTTTTTTTTTAACGTGGTGCTGAAGATTGAACCCAGGGCCTCACACACCCTAGGCGAGCGCTCTACTGCTGAGCCACAACCCCAGCCCATAATTGATAGTGGAATGAGATAGACATCATTACCCTAAGTACATGCGTATGAAGTCATAAATGGTGTGACTCTACTTTGTGTACAACCAGAGATATGAAAAATTGTGCTCTATAGGTATAATATGAATTGTAATGCATTCTGCTGTCATATGTAACAAATTTTTTAAAAAGATACATTCCATGTTTGTATAAATATGTCAAAATATAGTCTACTGTCTAAAAAGAACAAATAAAAAATAAATTTTAAAAAGAAGTAAATTGAGGTTTCCACTGTTGATAAAAGAGCTTAAAGTTCCTCATTCCTGCTTTCACAAGAAAAGAAAAACTGTATTTCCTGGATCCATCAGAGAATTAAGATTACAGACAAACCAACATCTAACAACTAGGGGAAAACAAATGAATACAGAGAATAACAGCTTACTGGGACAGAGTTTATATCCAGGAGCCCCACCAGGCTCTCAAAGTGAAGATCAGAGCCAGTCTGGTTTCCAGTAGGCAAAGGGGAAATTACCTTGCCAGAGCCTAATCAACACGAGATAAGGGAATTAACTAACTCTAACCATCTCTAGCCTTCTCATCTCACCTAAATGGGGGAGAGGGAGTTGATAAACACTGGTAAACATCACATCCTAGGGTCATAGACTGAGTAAGAGATAAGCTCTTATTCTGAGTTTATAAAATGCCTTCAATTCTCCCACACCTTGTACCACATCAACAGCCAATCTACCTTGCAAGAAATGTTAAGTTCTTCAGAAAGGAAAATAATATTAGGTATTGTGGTTTGGATCTGGAATGTCGCCCAAAAGCTCCTGTGTTGAAAGCATGGTCCCCAGTGCAGCAAGGTGGAGCTTTTAGGCAGTGATTATATCATTAGGACTGAATGGACAAGAAGGTGGGATCTACTGGAGGAAAGAGGTCCCTGTGGGCATGCCCTAGAAGAGTTTATCTTCTCTCAGGCTCCCCACTTTCCTTCTCTCTTTGCTTCCTACCTGCCAAGAACTGAGCAGCTTTCCTCCACCACGATGTTTCCTCCTTGGAGCCAACCAACTATGGATTGAATCCTCTGAAACCACGAGCCAAAATAAATCTTTCCTCCTAAGTTGTTCTTGTCAGATATTTTGGTTATAGTGATGCAAATTTGACTAATATATTATAGGTCAGATATTCAAATCTACATAAATAAACAAACCATGCTAGAGAAGGAATAAATGAATATAAAATTTTAAAATATTTTTCTTATTTTAGTTTGTAAAGTGTTCCAAATAATAATAGCAATTATAATAACTTATAGGAAGTGAAATAGATTTAGGCAGAGGAAGAGAAAAGGTATAATTGGGTATCTGCACTAATTGGGAAATTGTATATTGTTATGAGAAAGTAGACTTAGATTAGGTAAAAATATATACTGCAAACTCTAGAGAAACCACTAAAAGTTTTTTAAAGAAGCATAATTGATATGCCAAGAAAGGAGAGAAAATAATTGATATACCAAAAAAGGAGAGAAAATAAAATCATATAAAATGCTTAATTAAAATTAGAGAAGGCAAAAAAGGAAAGAATTTTTTAAAACAAAGAACAACCAGAAAACAGTACCAAATATAGAAGATATGAATCTAAATATATAAATAATCACTTTAAATGTGAATGGTCTAAATATGCCAATTAAAAGACAGAGATTGGCAGAGTAGATAAGAAGAAGACTCAAGACCCAACTATATGTTGTTACAAAAATAAAAACAAAGACAAACAAACAAGATCTAGCTTCATGAAACTCATTTTAAAAACAAATGCACAGATAGATTAAGGTAAAGGATAAAGACATACCATGCTAACAAATCAAAAGAATTGGAGTAGCCATATTAATTTCAAACAAAGCAGATATTAGAACTTGGAAAATAATCAGGGATAAAGAGAGACATTATACAATGATAAAGAAGTCAAATCTTAAGAGAAGATTTAATAATCCTTAATATATAGGTACTACCAAAGAACATTAAAATACATGAAGCAAAAACTAAGAAAACTGCAAGTAGAAAAAGACAAATCCATTGTTATAGTTGGAGACTTAAACACCCCTCTATCTGTAAATTGACAGAGCCAGCAGGCAGAAAATCAGTAAGAACATAGTTGAACTGACAGCACCATCAATCAATAAATTTAACTGACATTTATAGAATACTATATCCAACAACAGCAGAATACAGATTCTTATCAAGTTCACATTGTATGTTCACCAAAACAGAATATTCTGTGACAAAAAATACATCTTAACAAGTTTAAGAGAATAGAAATGACACAAAATATGTTCTCAGATGACAATAAAAATAAACTAAAAACCAATAAATAGCTCAAAGTCAGACAGAAAAACCCCAAAATATTTAAATAATACATTTCTAAATAACAAATGGACTCCAAAATAAAAACCCCAAGGAAAAATTTAAAATGCTTTAAACTAAATGAAATGAAAATGCAATTTTTCAAAATTTATGGGATAGGGCTGGGGGCATATCTCAGTGATATCATGCATGCTTAACATGTCTGAGGACTTGAGTTCAATACCTAGCAACAAAAGAAAGTAAGTTAGTTCAATTTTGCTCAATATGATAGCATCTGCCTTTAATTCCTGCTACTCAGGAGGCTGAGCCAGGAGGATCACTTGAACCTAGGAGTTTGAGACCATCTCAAACACACACACAAATAAACACACAATTCGTGGAATGCTGCATAAGCAATGCTTACATGGAAATTGATAGCACTGAACATAAATATTAGAGTAGAAGAGCTAAAATCAATCATCTAAGCTTATTCTTTGAGAACCTAAAGAACAATATGAGAAGGAAACAAAAGAAATTAAAATTTCCATGTAAAAATTAATTATATTGAAAAGAGAAAAGTAATGCAAAAAAAAAAAAAATCAAAAGCCAGTTCTTTGAAAAGATCAAAACTTTAAATATCTAAGCAAGGCTGACCAAGACAAAATGAAGAAGATGCATTGTACTAATATCAGAAATTACTTAAGGACCACTGCTATCAATCTTGGATATTAAGAGAATAAAATGGAAAAACTGTGTATGACAATCGGTGCTCACAAACTTGACATTTATGTGAAATGTACCAATTCCTTGAATAACAAAATCTAACAAAATCCACACAAGGAGAAATTATTTAAGTAGCCACATATTTATTAAAGAAACCAAATCAATAATAATCTTCTAAAATAGAAAGCATCAGACCTAAACAGGTTGTAAAATTCAATTTAAATGTTGAAACATTTTAATAAGAAATGACACCATTTCTTTACAATTTTTCTGAGAAAACAGATGCAAAAAGAACATTTCCTTATTCTGTGAAACCAGCATCACCCAAATACCAAAGCATCTAAAGATATTGCAAGAAAGGAAAACTCTATATCAATATCTCTAATAAATATTGATACAACAATCCTCAACAAAATATTAGAACTGGACATCCAGATGCCAAAAAAATAAAAGAAAGAAAATATATATATATATATAGAGAGAGAGAGAGATGCTAACTTTACAAAAAAATTAACTTGAAGTAAATAACAGATCTAAATGTAAAGTGCAAAACTATAAAACATCTAGAGGATCACACAGGTGAAAATTTAGGTGATGGAGGGTAATTTTTTATATATATAATAACAAAAATATAATCTATATAAGAAAAATTGATAAATTGTACTTCACTGATATTAAAAATTCCTGCCATGAAAGATACTATTTAAAAAAAGAAATCACAATCTTCATGAAAATATCTAGAAAACACATGTCTGATAAAAGGCATATCAAAAATATACAAAGTTCTCTTATAACTCAACAATTGAAAATAAACTCATTTAAAAAATAGGGAAAAGATTTAATATACTTCCCCAAAGATATAAAGGTGTCAAATAAATAAGAAAGATGCTCAAAATCAAATCAACAGAAATTAACAAATTACAACAATGAGATAAAACCATCCATCTGTGAGAATGCTGAAATCTAAAGCACTGACAATGACAAACGTTGGCAGGAGGATTTGGAGCAAGAGAAACTCACATTTGTTGCTGCAGGGAATATAAAATGGTAGAGCCACTTAGGAAGGAGTTTAGCAGTTTCGTACAAAGCTGAACTGTCTTACTATACGATCCTGGAGTTAAGTATATATCCAAATTGGCTAAAATATTGCCACATAAAAATCTGCACATGAATATTTATGTCTGATTTACTTACAACTGACAAAAACTGGAAACAATCCAGATATTCGGGTGAGTGGATAAACTGTGGTATATCTATGTAATGGAATACTATTTAACAATAAAAAGAAATGCTCTACCAACCATAAAACAACAAGGAAGAACTTGAAATGCTTATTGCACAGTGAAAAAAAGCCTGTCTGAAAAGGTTACATACTGTTTGATTCCAATTATATGCCACTTTGAAAAAGGCAAAACCATAAAAGACAGAAAAAAAAATTAGTGCTTACCAGATTCCCTTATTTCCCCTAGTGCTGGGGATAGAACCCAGGGCTTGGTGTATGCTGGGCAAGTGCTCTACCATTGAGCTACACTCCCAATCCTCATCAAGGGTTAATAGGCAGGGAGAAGAAGACTAAAAGGTGGAGCCCAGGCAATTGCAGAGCAGTAAAACTACTTGCATATGATACTGTAATGGTGGTACATGACATTATACATTTGCACAAACTCATAAAACTATACAATAAAAGAAGTGAACACTAAATTATGTACCTTTGTGAGAAATAACGTATTTATATTAGTTCATTAATACTGTAATAAATATATCACACTAATTCAATATGCTCCTCATAAGATAAACTAACAATGGAGTGGGGCGAGGGGAGGGGTCATGTACAGGTATTCAGTTTTAACTGCTCAATTTCCTGTAAACCTAAAACTGCTCTAAATAATAGAGTCCCCTAATTAAAAATAATATATGATAGAAGGTTCAATGTGAAAAAAGGTCAGAATTTAAGTAGCAATCTGCAGCAGATGTTCCATTTATTTTCCCTCTGGTATCTGTCAGTTGGAATTCAAAGAACACCAAAACTTAGAAGTTGGCATCACTGCAAATAGATCTTCAGGAAAAGCCCTCTTATTAAGGTTGGAAGAGGGAGGAAGAGTAAGAAATGAGTCTTAAAACATGCAGAGAGCATGGAAATTTCTGTTTTCCATTTTTCCTTAGTTCACTCCCATTATAGTGCCTGAGCAATTATGTGGTGATACAGGGACCCAGAGACTCAAAACTGAAGGAAGAGAACCTTCCTTTCCATTTAGATAAGCTAGGACTCCCCAAAGGAGGGTGATCCAATTTCTTTTTTTCTCTATACCTTTTTACCACTTGCCCCAGATACAGGTACACAGGACAAGATATAAAAAGGCCCAGCTTTCTAGTAACAGAACCTGAAAAGGAGAGCCCTGAGATCCACTAAGTACCAAGGAGAACATAAAGGGAGAAGGACTCAGGAGAGTGACCACAAAAAGTTGTGTTGAACTCCTGAGCTCACTCTCATGCTGTGCACAAGTGAAGCTAACACTAAATAGCATGTGAATTTCAAAGAGTCAACTACAGGATAGGCCACTGGCCAAGTTCCAATCTGGTCACTAAGTGGAACACACAAGGGACCAACTTGAGTAACACTTTTGCTATTGAAAACTGAACCAACATCATCTTCCAAATTATGAAAGATCTGTCAGAACTTGAGTCCTGAATATAACCAGGACAACTGCCTGCTAAGAGAAAATATTGATATTCGATGTTAGAAATAAACAAGAACCAAATCTGCTAACATAATATTCAACATATCCATGATGTAGCCAAAAAGCACTAGGTATAAGAACAACAACAACAAAAAAGCCCATGAGAATAAAATCAACAGACTACCAAGGCCAAAATGACAGAGATGTTGAAACAATCTGACAAAGACTTTAAAAACAGCTACTATAAAAATGTTCTACTAAGATAAAATGAATGAAAGGATAGAACAAGCAGCAAAGACACAAAAAATACAAGGAAGAATCAAATGACACTTTTGGAAGTGGAAAGTATATAACCAAAAATCTGTCTTTAGTTCCAAAGTGGGTTCAATACACTTATGGAGATGACACATGAAAAAGTCACTAAACTTGGTGACAGATCAATAGAAATTATCCAACCTGAAGAGAGAGAAAAAATATGGAAAAAACTGAACAGGGAGAGCCTTAGAAACTTGAAGGCAATAATAAAACATCTAACATTTGGAGTCACAGAGAAGAGAAGTGATACTGAAAAATTACTTGATGGAAAATCATCCCAAGTTTTATGTACACATAAACCTACAGACTCAAAAATTTCAGAAAATTTCTCCAAAAGAGTAAACACAGAAAATCATTGCCCAGATACATCACAGTTACATTGCTGAGAGCAAAAAACCAAGAGAAATCATGAAAGAAGCTAGAGCAAAACAGTACATTATCTACAGAGGACAATGACTCAAATGACTGCAGATTGCTCATCAGAAATTACAAAGTGGGAAGTGCCAGGAAAAAAAAAATTCAACCTCATACCCACCAAAAATGCCCTAAAAAAAGAAAAGGAAGACATTGAGAGAATAGGAATATTATACAAGGAAACTGTATGCTATTGGGAATAAAATAAGAGAAAATGTGGAATATATCTGGAAAACGTAATCAATATATGTATCTCTTCGGTTTAAAATGTATTTGAAAGTGGAAGCAAAAATGAAAACATGAATTGGTTTGATTTTTGATGAATACAAACATAACACACAAAACAACTATAACATAAAAATTTGTGGAATGCAGCCAAAGCAGGGCTTACAGGAAGAAAATAAGCAAAAACCAATGAAATTGGAAACAGAAAAACAACAGAGTAAATTGATGAAACCAAGTTCTATTTCTTTGACATGGTCAATAAAATAAATTTGTACCAAGACTGACAAAAAGAAAGAAAAATTAAAATGTCCAACATCAGGGGGAAAAAAAAGAGGAAACAGCACTATAAAAATGATTGACACTGGGGCTGGGCTTGTGGCTCAGTGGCAGAGCATTTGCCTAGCCCGTGCAAGGACCCGGGCTCAATCCTCAGCATCACATAAAAACAAACAAATATAAAAAGGTATTGTGTCCAACTACAACCCAAAAATAAATATATTAAAAAAAAGACTGACATTAAAAGTATAGCACACGGGGCTGGAGGGCTGGCAGAATACCTGCCTAGCATGCATGAGGCTCTGGGTACAATCCCCAGTGCCACACACACAAAACAGTAGAGCACAAGAATACTAAGAACAGCTCTTCTTACACATGTGACAATTCAAGAATGGAGCCCATCTTTAAAAATCTACAAACTACTAAAAGTTATCTAAGATGAACACAAATGACCAGATTAATCCAACAACCATTAAACAAAGAGAATCATGGTTTAAAAAAATCTCAAACCCCACTTTGAGAGAGTTATCTAAGCCCACCTGGCTCCACTGTAGAATTAAACAAACAAAAAAAAATTAAAAAGGAGTAATGTTAATTCTATATATTAACTTCTAGAAAGCAAAAGAGAATACCTCATACCTCATTGTCTGAGGCCACCATTACTCTAATACCAAAACCAGACAAAGATGGTAGGAAAAACAAAGAAAACCACAGACCAATAACACTATAGATAGAAAAATCCTCAACAAAACACAAATCAGCTGGGCTTGGTGCCGCTGAGGCATAAAGATCAAAAGTTAATACATATTAAATTCAAAACATCTCAAAATAAAATATTAAAGTGAGTGGGGATGTAGCTCAGTGGTAAAGCACCCCTGGGTTCAATTTAAGCACTACCAAAAACCCAAACAAATCCAGAAATATATAAAAAATAATAATACACCAAGATGAAGTTGGGTTGATTTGAGGAATACAAGGATTCTTCAATATTCAAAAATCCATCAGTATCATCCACTACATTAATAGTCTCAAAGGGACAAATCACATGATTGTATCAACTGATGTAGAAAACTCAATTGACAAAATTCAATAATCAAGATTGAAACTCTCAATACACTTCAGAGAAACTTCCACAACTTGATAAAGAACATCTACAAAAAAAAAAAAAAAGG
>NW_025999977.1:13660672-13691194 GCF_001458135.2 Marmota marmota marmota
ACAAAAAAAAAAAAAAAAAGGTACAACTGACATCACAAGTGGTAAGGACTGAATGCTTTTCCTTTGAAACTCAGAAAAAGTCAAAGATGTTCACTTTTGCCAAGGCAGTTAATCAAGAAGAGAGGGACAGACTGCAGAGGGAAGAACAGAAAGGCAGAGGAAGGGAAAGAGAAGAGGAAGGGAGGAAAAAAGAGAGGAAGGGAAAGAAGAAGGAACAGGTGCCAATTTCCAGATGACATGATTATCTACAAAGAAAATCCCCCAAAATCTGCCCCTCCAAAATAGTTCACGAGTAAGCACTTATCAAGATCATGAGATATAAGTTAGACAAATAAAATTGAATCATATTTTATATACTAAAAAATGAAGTAATTACAAAAGTAATATTTTAATAGCATCAAAATTAAAAAGGAAAACATGTCCAACAAATCCAACAATACATGTACAGGCCTAATATACGAAACAATAAAAAAAGCTTATGAAAGAAATCAAAGAAAATCTAAGATGACACATACTATATTCACAAATTAGAAGACTCCTTCTAGTAAAAATGCTGGTTCACAAATTCATCTATAAATTCAAATCAATGCCAAACACAATCCCAGAAATTTTTTCTATCAATATAGATAAATTGATCCTAAAATGTATATGAAAAAGTAAAGATATGTGAATATCTAAACAATTTTGAGGAAGAACAAAGTTGAAGGAATTATACTATCCAAATATCACAATACCCAAATGTACTCAGCCATTAAAATGGCAGAATAACAAACCATGATACATCCATACAACTTGACAATAAAAAGAACAAGTCTAATCTTGAAAAGTTACATTCCCTATGATTCCATTTATAGAAATCCTGTACATTCTCAAAAAGATAAAATTGTATTGCGGAACACAGATCAGCAGTTAGAAATAAAGGGAGGGTGTGACCACAAAAGGAGAGCATGAGGACTTCAGAGGTGATGCATCTGTTCTAAATCCTAATTGTGTTTGCAGCATGTGAAAATTCATAGAAATATACACACACAACAAAGTGCTAAAATAATAGACAACTGCATAATTATAATACAAAACAGTAAATGCCTAGAGATAAAATAGAGGCAAAAGTGTTGCAGAGAAGAAATCCACAATGCACAACTTTGGTAAAAAGTGCAGAAAGGAAAACGGGCTTCAACAGGAAGGGGGACTTCAAAGGAGTATACTTGCTTATGCGGAAACTGGAGAGAGCATGTAGGTGAAAAACAGGAAGAACAGAACAAGCAAGATGATCTCTGTATTTTATTTCCAGCAATGGATTCCAAGACTATATAAATAAGAATTTTTTTATATTTACTAAGTCACCACACATGAAATGCTTTAAATATATTCTTATATAATTGGAAAAAAAAGGTTTATTATAATACCATTCAAGTCACTCAGAATTTTTTCCTGTAAATTTTACATTAATTACTGTAGCACAATTAGTTATCTTCAAGGCCTGTTAGTAATGCTGTGTTTCTTGGAAGCCTGGTATGTGGAGCAGATGAAAGCTGAAATGCACAAGCTGAAATGTGGATGGAGGAACACAGTCCCTGCCCTTTTCCCTTATATACCTAGCTCCATAGAGACCTGTGAAAACTTTCTGGTAACTGACTTATTTTCAGTTTCTTTATAATACCTCCAGTGATACTTAATTTATTATTGGATGTCTCATATATTTTCTTTTCCTATTTTTAAAGGATAAAAATAAACCAGTAGCATTCTGGTCATATTAAATTCTGCCATTATGGTGATTTCACTTTGCTTTATTAAGCTTTTGGCATTACAAAATACATTGTTTAGTTCTCTTAGTGACTTTCTATGGAATATAAACTAATAAAACTGTATTGTTTTCCTCTTATAGGTGCATGAAAAATCTTAACCTTTTAGTGTGTTTGTATCTTATCAAGTATTTTTTGATGACAGAAATTATAGAATTTTGGTCAATCATATTCTTTGAAAGGGATGAAAGACTTGAACACAGTAACAGACAATTACATTATCATCTAATATTCTACAAGTTAATATTATTTTTTGCTTTCCTTTGCCTATTACTTACTAGCTGTGGTACACATTACACATTTATTTCATTTTATAACAGATTACATCTTTTAAATATCTATTTCAGATATTAACCCTGACATTTTAATTCATCCATTTTTATTATTAATTAAATACATTGGGAGCTTGCATGAAGGGCCAAAATACAACTTTTGGGTTTAACTGTCAATCTTAAAATTCCTTACCACACACAGTTCACTGATCTACTTCAGAAATGTGACTTTCATTACAAAATTCTATATTCAAATTACTGTTCTTAAAGTAACTTCTCCAGTTTTTTAAAAATATTTATTTATTTATGTATCTTTAGTTTTAGGTGGATACATTAGTTTGTTTTTATGTGGTGCTGAGGATCGAACCCAGTGCCTCATACATGCTAGGCGAGCACTCTACCGCTGAACTACCACCCCAGCCCCAGTTCTCCAGTTTTTACTAACCTTGTTTTACTTTATATCATCAAATCTTAATATTTTAAACCATTTTTTAAGTTTTTTTCAATCATATACATTCAAGGCCATTAAAGTCTATTTTATATAAGTAATAACCTGTTGCAAAATGATTTCAGATTTCCTACAATCTCAAATTTTTACTTCTATCTCCCAAGAGACATAAAATTTGGCCAATACAAGAATGATAACCATATTTCTCTTAACTATCATGAGTCTATTTTCAAAGTGTACAAAGTAAGGACTGAAATGGTTCTTGATCTTCCTTTTATTTTTTTTAATATTTATTTTTTAGTTGTAGGTGGATAGTAATATCTTTATTTCATTTGTATGTAGTGCTGAGGTTTGAACCCAGTGCCTCACGTGTGCTAGGCAAGCACTCTACCACTGAGCCACAATCCCAGCCCCTTGATCTTTCTTTAAAAAAAAAAAATATTGTAAATTTTGTATTTTAAATGTAAAGACCATACTAACAATCTTTAGCCCCATTCCCACTTTTTTAAAACACTTTCTAATATTTATGCTGAAATCAGGCTTCCAATGAGGGAAGTCATTCTTATGTCTTTCATTATGGTTTCTATTTTGCAGGACTTATAATTCCATGTGATACTCTTATTATCCAAAAGTATACTACCTATGCAGATTAACAGAACCATTATTTTTTCTTCTTAATAATTTGTGTCATTTTTCTTTTTATTTGATTCCTTCATTAAAGCCTTTATAGATACATATTTAATACCATTTTCTTTCATAGAAGGACTTAATAAAACTTGTTCTTACAGTGATTCCATACTGCATTCAATTTACATTTAATTACATAATCAATTTAAGAATACATGCCAGTTCACAAACTTTCTGCTGAAGTAGAAGTTCTGATGATCATGAGAGTCTATAGTTTTTCTTGACCTTTTCATCATGCAACATTTGCCCATCAGATACACAACAATGTCTGTTTTCTACTTAAAGTGTTGTGTGTGGGAATTTAAAAATCAGTTTTACCACTTTTTTCTTATAGCAACCTCTGAATATTTAATAAGACAGTAGTTTTACATACCCAATATTCCATTCTCAATTATAATATATCCGACACTGGAGATCTAAGTTAAAACTGTAACGCATGATCTCCCAATACATACTAGATCAAATGAAATGAACTTTTCTTCACATTCTCAGGAATTGAAATTAATATCCTATTTATAGTAAATCTGATGTTAAGCGGTGGAAAAAAATATATTGCTAAAATATGTGCAATACCTAGATCAAAAATATTTTTATGAAAAAGTGATAGTGCATACAAGCTGATATTTTAATGGCTCTTCAGGCTTTTCAAAATTGAATAAAACTAAAATTGTCTAGTTTATTTTAATAGCTTGCTTTTGTTCAAAAACTTATATTCTAATAGCTTATGTTTTGTCCATTCCTTTTCTTATTATGTATATAGTCCAAAGAAAAAAGTATTCTAATATAACATCTAGTACTGCAATATATATAGTTGATAATATTAAAAATATTCAAAGTTCACCCTACATGAAATGTTCTAATTTTTTCATGAAAACATCTGTAATTATTATTATGTAATATCCTGAAAGAAGTGAATAATTTTCAAAAACCTAGACTACTATTATATATATTTTGTTATCTGAAACAAATTCTGCATCAAGAGGCTTATTTTTTTCACAAGATTCCACTCATCTGAGTATATTTTTATACTTTATCCAATACAGGATATAGTATTATAGGAAGAGCATCTTTAAATTACCATTGAAAAGACATGATAGAGACCAATTCAATATTTGTAAAAATATCTATTTTTTACATGATGCTTGTTGAATTTCTATCAGATTTAAAGAGGTATCTTTTGATCTTCCTATTTCTTATTAGACTAAAAACAAATGTATAAAATCCCTCTAAACTAGACAATTTATTCAAATTTGAAAAGCCCGAAAAGCCATCAAATCTTTTATCAGGTTGTATGCACTACTGGTGGACTAGTATCGCTTTGTTTTTCATTAAAATATTTTTTATCTAAGGTATAGCACATTTTTTAATATATTTTTTCCACTGCTTAACATGAGATTTACTATAAATATCAGATGTTCTTTCACAGATTTGGTGATCTTAATATTAAAAACACATCACTGATGCTCTATGCCTTGAGCTGTCAATCTGAATGAAAATGACAACATTAGAAGCATCATCAGTAACAGATTTCTTAAATTAGTTGCCAATACTATCAATTACATATTTTGCTGTTATTTTAGAAATAAGCTTGTCATCAGCACACCATTTGCCACTATCTTCTCTGGCTAGCAAAAAAACTCAAAGTGTTCTTTGACAAGGGACATCAATCAGTAGAGCAAAGAAATTTGGGTTCAAATGTAGATGAAGACATTTATTAAAACTGTGCCCTGGAGGCAAATTATTTAACCTCCTCAGACCTCAATATCATCCTGACAAAGTTGTTGGAAGGATTAAATGTAAGGATGTCCGTAAAAATTTAACATAGAGCTTGGACATACTAAGAGCAAGACTTTAGTAGCTGATGATGAAAATGATGATTTCCTACAAAGGATTTCACTAATCAGTCCCAGCAGCAGTTATGAGATGTCAGAGATGTTTGACACATCTGCTATGTTTTCCTGGATGCCGTCTTTCCTTCTTCACTTTTGTAAGCTCTATGTTCATAGCTTCCTAGGTGAGGCTTTGGTAACATTGCCTCTAAGAGGTTCATTAGGTGGCACTCAGAATACCTGAAACAGAAGCAATCTTCTCCACGTACCCCTTCCACACATGTTGAAGCTTCCGATTGCTCTTGCTTGAAATAAATTTGCAGGAAGCTGCCTTTACTCTACACTAAGCCTAGGAGAGAAAAATGGCCAGTGTCTCTGGGGAATAATTAACAAAAGACAGTTTGTTTCATCTTCATGATAAAATACAGCATCCCCACTAAAAGGCAAATTCATCATTCCCCGAAGTTAAATAGAATGACACTTTAAAAGTAATTCCAGCTGATTAAATTTAGGATTCTGAAAAAAATTAATTCATGAATATACTCTGAATCTTTCATTTGATTTTAAAATGTATAAATGTTCATTTAACTTTGAGCCCTTGCCTCTCAGTGTTCTATTCTGAGCTAGTCAAACAAGTGGTAGCAGGCATGCTGGGCTCAATAATACTGCCTCTCATATTTAAATACTCTATTTCACTTGGATTGCAAATTAAAGACAGTCTCCTGAACACTGACACATTTTCAATGATTGATTTTGCAAAACGTGTTGATTTTTCCTACACTGTTTTGCCTCTGTGTGTGTCAACTTTGGCCTTCTTGTCTTGCTCCTTTGCAGCATTGCTGTCTCTTTGAAGCCATTGTCTGCCTAATATGAAAAATGTACATTAAACCTCATGACTAATTACATAGAAAATTCTGGATCTCGAACAAAAAATGCCTATACTCAGAAACCACAACAAAAGCTTCTGACTATGTACAAAATCCTTAGTCAAACCTTTAACTGACTTGGATCAAAAGAAATTCCAGGGCTGGGGATGCAGCTCAGTGGTAAAGCACTTGCCTAGCATTTGCAAGGCCTTGGGTTTGATCACCAGCAACACACACACACACACACACACACACACAAAGAAATTTCAATGATTTCTGTTAAAGTTGTGTTTACAGTCTTTGAAAATCTGATCTTACATATGATTTCTAATACACATCTATCAATTCATCTAGTGGTAAACACCATCTTTTTTCCCCACAAAAGTTTACTTTCTATTAGACCTATTCCAATTAAATGCTATCCAGTATAACTGTTTTATTCTAAACATAAAACTTATTATTCTTAACACAATGTCCAGTTGTTTTAAAATAGACTTTTCCCAGTGAAGCCTACAATCTATGGATTAAGTGCATGGTTTCTTATATTTTAATAATACTTGGAAATTCCTAAGAATTGAGTGATTCTTTTCCCCAAAACTCTTCCAAATATACAAAATAATGTCTCTAAATCTAAAATTGTAGTACCTTATACACAGATTACATATTTTAGTATAGAGATCACAAAATTTAGTATAAATAGACCACCTACCTATTGGGAAGGTGATTTTTACTTTTCCATTAAAGACTAGTTCTACAGTTAATTTACAAATCCTTTTTTTAAAACTGATATGCAAGGTCATATTTAAGACTCTAGACAGATTGCCTACAAAGAACTTACTACAATGCATGTGAATGTGCTCTCACCCAAGGGCAGGATGAGGGTTTGAAAAGACAGTAAGCAGAGAGTCATCACAAGAAGTAATAAGCTGAGCACTATGAGAAAGCATACTATGGAAACAAAGAAAAAAGTTATGGGCACTCCTGCTTGAGTCTTTAGCATGACCAAATTCCCATAGAGTTTTACCAGTCACACTTTGTTTTCTACAACTACTCCTAGCAACAGACCTCCTAACTTACAATTGACCAAGTCTAAGTACTCTGGCTGTTGCCTGCTTTTTTGTTAGATCATCTCTTGTCCACCTTTACCTCTATAGCTTACGCAGTTACCAAGTGCAGTAAATGTACCACGTGCAACCACACCAGTATTTTGGGAAGCCCTGCAGTGACTACTAGTACACTAATTAACCAGCCCAATGCTGGATATAAAACGTGAGTTGCTTGAAAATGTTTCAAAAAGGGAAGATGAGGAGGAGCAAAAGTAGTCACACTCCTCCTCCTCAGAAATGGCTATAATACCTAAGCAGAGCAGGTTGGATTGAGGTCTGCACATGAGCCAAAGCTTAGAATTTCATTGCCTTTGTTGGCTCATGTCACTTCTTTAATTAATGTCACTTTCTCGGGTTTAATATCAGAGCAAGTGACAAGATTGGTTCTGGATGAATTGTGTTTTCCGAGGACTGTATGGCACACTCTCCTGCAGTCTGACAGAGGGACGTGCCAGTTTTAGTTGGCAGTTGCGATGCACCAGCTTTAGTTTTAGTAGTTTAATTTGTGGCAGTTATATGTTTTGAATACGTTGAAGTATTCACAACGGTCTCATGGAATCTGTTCCATAGATAAAGTTTACACAGTGGAAAAGCAAAAGCAATGGCTATGCGGTGATTAGAAAAAGCTGCTCTTGCCCACAGCTGGTCTTACAGGCATCCCTGTAAATTTAAGAGCATGTTAGGTGAAATGATTGAAGTGATCACAGGGAATGGTTCCCTATTTTTATTTTTCATTTTTTGGTGGGGGGGATTTCTGTAGTGGGTGTGAGACAATCACAAGGAATATGATGTTTAGAACGCAATTTTATGCAAAATCCATTATTCAAGAAGCAAAGTTTATATACATGATAGACATGCAATGAAATAAGTGTAAGAACAGGAAGTTTTACTCCTTTTGCATTAAGTTAGTTCTAACATTTTGGTAAGCTAAGTTTTTGTTGATAGAAAAATTCAGTAGGGTTTCTGCAATGAGGAGAAAGGACTAAACTTTTTCCTTTGGTTTTTTAAAAATCTTTCTGTTTCAGGCTGAAATACTCTAAAGGTTTTTATTTGGAGTGTTCCCTTCATCATCTTCTTTATATACTTCATGAAGCACCATCAGTTCATGGTGAGAAGAGCTGCCACCATGGAGTTCTTCTAAACTTTGCCTGCCCTTTCTAAATTTAGGGTTCTTTACTGCAGCAGGTTGAAGATCTGGCTTTGATTGCACCTGGCTCTGCTGGAGAATAGAAATATTCATCTCCACTGAATACACGCTGCTTAAGTGCTGGAGGCACTTGCAGGAGAGTAACTCTCATTGGAAACTTCATTACAATACTTTCTCTTCCCTACATGAAGTAGTAATTCTCATTCACCAAAGATAGAATTTTGCCTGACACAGCCACAGGAGTTCCTGTTTGACTTTCAAAATTAATCAACCTCTAAGCTGGAGTAAAAATGGCATGTCCTTTAACCTTAAGCACAAAAAGCTCTCAACAGACTGCAGTTTTTACATCCCTGGATGGGAGTTTGGGCCCCTGATACTTAAACTTGATTCACATACTGGGTTTCTGGCATGCTTTTGCCTATACCCATCTGCTAGCCTGGCACAGTGCCCATTCAGAAGGTGTGATGCCAGTTTCAATAGGGCATAGGTGCCAATCAAAGATGGGTTTGGAGGGGCAGCATGCAGAACGCAGCAAAAGTCAGTCCTTCTGCCAGAAGTTCCTCCTGTTATCATATAATGCCAATGAAGGGCCACATGCTTCATTGCTTGGGATCACACTGCATCTGTAGATGTTTCTGGCCTTCAATGGATGTCTTTCTACAGAATCTTTTCCCTCAATTGGAGATGTTAAAGAAAATACCAGTCCACCTGGCTATCTTTTTAAAAGAAACAGAAGTCTAACAATTATCATGCAATAATTGCTCTGTTATCTGTCTTTTCTCCTAAAATGCTCTTCCACATAGAAGACAGTATTCAGGAAAAACACAGTCCATGTAATGGAGCTGTAAGGGACAAACATTCTGAAGAAGTACTAATTGCAAAGCCAAGGATCTAAACAGTATAAAATCCATAAACACCTTTGTATCATTAAGCAAGGACAGAAATTTTTCATTATTCAAATAGCTAACTTCTAGTGAGTTCTCTCATTTATAGCTTTAAAGTTTCTTAATCTTATTTATTTTATAAACATAGATATTCCTGGTGTCTTAAAAGGAGGAACATACCTCATACTATTTATTCCTTTTCTTCCTTATCTAAAGAAACAAAACCTAAAACACTTTAGAAGCAGAAGCCTATCCATATTTCATAAGGAACCCAGAAGCTCTCAAAAGCTGAGAATTCTTTTATTGTGTGGCAATAGAGGTGAGCGTATTTCATGAAGAAGAAATGACCCCATAGCAATAAGTTTCAAATTAAAAAACCTTGAACACTGTAAACAGTTACAAGATAGTAACAGGTGCAGTGGAAGAGACATAACATATAAATGCACAGAAGAATGAGGTAGTTTATAAACCTTCCCTTGAGGCAAGAGTTTGACAGTAAAAATGTTGAAAATGAAGAAACATAATGTGAAATATGTTAAAAATGATGTCAGACAATTTTTAAAAATGAAAAACAAAAGCAAAGGCCAAGTTTTATAAGAACTTTCTCTTTTTAATAGAAAGGACCCAAACTTTCTTAGCTACTTAGTTTCTTGACTTACAGGTAAAAGAGCAATGCTCTTTTAAAACTCCAAATTAACAGCTAATGGAGAATACATACAAAATTAAAATACACCTTTTAGGGACTTTAATTTCTTGTCTATACATCCAACAAGTATATTAAATTCACAAAAATCCCAAATTATTCATATTTTGAGTTAGTATTACTGATCATCTATACTTTCATCTGAGAACTACTTATACTATAGCTTCCTATAGAAATTATCTTTATTTTCAGTTACTCTTTTTTCCCCCATAACACTGCTTGTCTCTAAGCCTTCTACATAAAACACTGCCAAAATAAAATTTAATACTGAAATGTGTAATAAAGCAGTCTGTGTTACAATAACTCTACCTTGTTGCTAGCATTACACTAGGCTCTTCTGAACATTATTCTGTATACCTTAAAAAATCAATCTATACTCTGGAGGTTAAGGCAACAGGATCCCAAGTTTGAGGCTGGACTGGGCAATTTAGACTGTGTGTCCAAATAAATAAAAAGGTCTGTAGATATATCTCAGGGGCAGAGCACGCCTGGGTTTAATATCCAGTCAGTACTATTTAAAAAAAAAAAATCAATCCATCACAGCCAATTTTTCTATTTATTTATTAAAAAAATTTATGGGACTAGGTTTGTGGCTCAGTGATAGAGTATTTACCTAGCATGTATGAGGCACTGGTTTTGATTTTCAGTACCGCATATAAATGAATAAAAGTCTATTAACTAAAAAACATTTTTAAAAATTTCCTTACCAGTAGTATAAGTTATTTTTTCATAATTTCTAAAAATCCCCCCCCCAAAAAAAGTTTCCTTCTATTTCTAAAAAGCAAAATTAGGCTATTCTGACAACATGACTCCCAAAATGTCTGACAGTCCCTGGGATAAAGTCTAAACACTCATCCACAAAGAAATAATCCAATTGTTAAGACTTCTCATAGTTTCATTTATAATAACGTGTTCTTCTTTATACAAGAGTATGCTATTGATGTACTGTCAATAAAGCATATGCACATTCTTTCGGTTGATGTCATGATAGTTCCCTTGCCTTGACCTTCCTTGTGACTAAGGGTACTCATCTGTCGAAACTGCACACTGGATTAAGGGTAACATCTCTAATTGTGGAAGAGATCAAAGGTAACTGGCTTGTGTGGATTAAATACCCTAATCTCAGTCTCAATCCTTCAAGCAAATAATTGTTGAACTCCCCCCTGTGCATGACACTCCAAAGAGGGTAAATGGTCACCACTAAGCCCAACTTCAAAAATTTAAAACTTCCATAGGTAAATCACATCTACTTTTACTCATAGGACAATCCTGCAAAGAAATTTGGAGGAAGTTTATCCTGTAGTTCTGTTTTTCTGGATTTTAAATAATTTCTGAAATTTATCTTTCTTATCTGAAGCAGAAGAGGTACAGTTTAAACGAGAATTTTTCACCCTCTCTTACGCCTCTATAGTAAATGTTAGAGGCAAAGCAGATATATAGGTTGGTGAGCAAAATCTCCTGAAGATTTCTGTGGACATTCTCTATGTTCTTAGCTTTATCACATAGGCAACTCTTCTAAAATCCATAACAGGATAAACAGAAAATCCTTCTAATGAAGGTCTTTGTCACTATCCTAATCCACTCTGGCATGAGATATTTAGAATGGGAAATTCTAAACAAATAAGTAAATTACATTTATTAAGTGCTTACAAAATTCCAAGTTCTTTAAACACCTTATCTCATTTAATCCTCATAATTATTACTAACTCAATTATACAAAACAGAAATAAAGACTCCAAAAGATTGAGAAAGTGAAAGTCACTCTGATTTTAAGTGGCATAGTCAATTTAGGATTGGACTCAAATTTGCCTAACACCAAAAAAAAACCCTGCTCCTATTATGCAGTTCTCCCTTGGGTTACTTGATTCTATCTTATACCTAGCATTAAAAGAACAACTCAGACCTTCAATTCTGTTTCCCTGGAGTTTTAGAAACTTTTTCAATCATTTGATACTAAAATGACAGCAAGTTTCCCTATACCCTAGACTAGATTCCTTTCTTCCTGCCCCCACACCTTTCAGAAACAAAGAAAGAACCTTGACTTTGTTCTTGTATTCAGACTTTCCTTTTCCCTCTTAAAACTATTTCTATTAATGCTACAGGCACATCATTTCTCTGAGTCAAGAGTAAACACCAAACTTCTCTGCCCCTTCCCCTTTCCTGTAAGTCGCTGATTACTGAGAGGCCTGGGCTATTGATCTCAAAGCTAGAGGACAGTTGCACATGCACAATGAGTTAGACATAGTGGCTAGTTTCTTCTCAGCCTTAGGCAACAAATGCTGATAAAGTGTCTGCCAAAGCAGTGTATCTGGAAAGAATATCTGAAAAGAAAATAGCTGGATACAAAGTTATTAAGGAAAACCTGAAAATGACTGCTTCTTAATTTATATATAGGAAGTGATGTGAACCACAGTGAACTGCAAAAAGCAATGTAATTTCTTACATAGTTTCAAAAATAATAAAAAAACTAAGTCTAATGAAGTTAAATGGATTCTATGATTCTTTGGTACCACTTTTGGTAACAATGACAATATTTGGAACACACAGCTTTATTATACATTCTGAAGCATGGAGCCTTTTTCTCAAAATAGTTAAACATTTCTTTAAAGGCTTTCCCCAGTGGGGTATACTTTCTAATCTTCCCCGGATCCAGGTTCTAAAATTCAGATATTAGAGAGTACTGTATAACATTGAACTTTGAAATATGTTTAAAATAAGTATTATTTTGGTAATGAGAAAGAATTAAAAAAATATGACACGTATTTGGACTGAAAAAAGAAAAGACTTCTGTATTTGAATAGTAAAAATGAATCTTATACCTAAGGAAAGACATTCCCTTTTCACAACTTCACAACAGGAATCAAACAAGTAGCACATATAAACATGTACACATATGTGTACAGACATAATAATCTTAACCATGCACTTGAAGTTAAATACATATAATACAAATTAATACATATTAATAAATAATATTTACATTTTAAAAAGCAAAAAGGCATAAGATCTTTACAGTCAATGATTTTCTTTGGAATTACTCAAGTAATTCAAATGTTAGAAAACTAAAAGTATAAGTGATAAGCTGTGGGAAGCAAGACCATAGCTCAGTCACATCAGAAATAATCTACTTAAACCAAGCATGGTGGCGCACGCCTGTAATCCCAGCAGTTTGGGAGGCTGAGGCAGGAGGATAGTGAGTTCAAAGTCAGATTCAGCAACACCGAGGCACTGAGCAATTCAAGGAGAACCTGTCTCTAAATAAAACAAAACAGGGCTGGGGATATGGCTCAGTGGTTGAGTGCCCCTGAGTTCAATTCCCAGTACAAAAAAAAAAAAAAAAGAAATAATCTACTTGACTTCATATTTCTGACTTTGAGTCAAGACAGTATACTAGAGATCTTCACTCTTTGCTCTAAGAGAATTAACTAATTTGAAGTCTCAAACAACACTTATTCTATAGGGATTTCTACTCTATTTGTACTTTATCTGCACTATCTCATATGGTACCCCACAGGTAAAACTGGGCCCTTGAGACTAGATGCTCTCTGGATTTTAAAGACGTTCACAAAAAAAGTAAAATATTTCATTATTTTTATAATAACAAAGAAATGATATTTTGGGTATATTAAACACCTAATAATGCATTTTATTACAACAAATTTCACCTGTTTAACACTCTTTTAATGTGTTTGATAGAAATTATTAAATTACATATGTGGCCCACATTACATTTCTGTTGAATAGTGCTGTCTGTGTCACTCAACATCATAGCATTTTTCAAGCAGGTTGAAATCCTTTAAATGGGGAAACCGCACTTAACCCAGGCAATTTTTCTGGGCTGATCTTGTCTTTCTAATAAAATTAAAATGATAACAAGCAGTTGTTTATTAACTGAATTTCATTCATTTATTCAAAACTACAATCATAACATTATCAGAAAAGGTTCTCCATTTTTCATAATCCATGCAACAGGTTTGTTTGGAAATATTTTGAGGAGGAACCCACAGAAATAGTTGTGAGTCACTTTTAGTAGAATTTATCCTTGTGGTTTATTTGTTGTTGTCTTGGTGCTTGGGATGGAACCCCAGAGCCTTTCACATGCCAAGCAACATTATACCAAAAGCTACACCACCCCCAGCTTCAGGGTATTAAAAAAAAAAAATTACTTATTCATCAAATCAAATCTTGCAAGGGAGATCTTCCTCATTCCACCACAGACTTAAGAAAGATTTTAATGATCTAAATTTTAAGTATGTAACTGCATTGTAGGGGTATAACCAACCAGGGTTCCCCACCTGCACCATAGTACAACAAAAAGAAAAAACAATTTGAGTGTCTGTTTTCTCAATTATCCAAAGGATGGAACATAACCAGTATCACTCTACACACTCAAGAGAGAAGTTAATCCATTCCATGCATAGATGCTGGGTTATAAAACCTTAATTCTCCAGTGGAGAACAGAATTTATTAGACCTCTGTATTTACCTAAATATTAACAATTAAGATTCACAAAAAGAAAGCATTTATATTTTACAGCTGTTGTTTCTGACTGTAAGAAGTATGTTTCCAGGAAATCAAGCTTTCAAAAACAAAAAAAAGTACTCACATTTTGTCTGGCAGATTGCATAATTATGCTCTGAAAAGATTTCTAAGAGTCATTTAGGAAAACATGGACAACAGGGAGTGTGTTAGTCATGTCTTGAACCTAAAGTTAACATACTAGACATTAACAATCTTTAAATTACTTCATAAAGCACATCTATGAATTCTACATTATATGAGTTTCAATTTTTAAAAATATCATTATCACAGTTACAATCACACAGATAAAAATATTTGGTAATTTACAGTCAAACTTTACCTAAATATATCAATCCAAATCCTCCAGAGCCAATCATCTTGCCCAGCACCCATTGTTTTCCTTCCACATCATCCAGAACTTTGCCTTCTGGAAGTGGAACAGGAAGTTTGTATTTCCCATTTCTTCTTGGTGGCATCACTCCTATTGGCATAAGGGGCGAGATAAATGGTTAAAAAACACACACACACACACAAATAAAACGTAGAGTTAAAACACATTGCCCAAAATGTCTTCTCTGAGGAATTTTTCCAGTGTCCCATAAATTAGGATTCAGCAGTTAATTCAGTTTGGGGAAACCCACCCACTACAGTCAAGTTAGAAATTCACAAATATTACAATCTTGAAATCTAAGAGGTTATTAAAAGCCAAAAAACAACCAATCTATTGAATTTCATTTTAATTAATATTTCAATATTCCTTTAGGGGTTCTATAGTAACATTACTGAATAGACCTTAAGAAGCAAAAGGGTTAACAATTTTCAACAAGGAAGAGAAAATAAATTTCATATACATGCAAATACTCCCTTAAGAATGCCATGTGAAAGGTCTTCAGTCACTAGGAAAGAATTCAGCTTTGAATTAGAAAGACATGGCAATGTACCACCAAGCAAGTCATCTAAAGGAGTAGGTATTCAGTAAATATTTGTTAAATAAACAAGGAATTTTCATAGATATATGATTTAGCAGATTAGGCTCCTGGGTAATTTCAGGGCTGGCTCCTCTTTCTCAAAGTAAAAAAACAGCCCTATGTTAAGTGCCCTAGCCTGGTATTCCCAGCAACTCCAGAGACTGAAGCAGGAGGATCACAAATTCCAGCCCAGTCCAGGCAACTCAGCAAAACCCTGTCTCAAAAATAGGAAGACTGGGGATATGTAGTTCCATAATAGCGAGCTCCTGGGCCAAATCCCAGGTATTTCTTACAAATACAAAAAGGGTATAGAGTACAGCTATATTCTGTCCTGTTAACAAGAACTACAATATGAGCCATATGACTTTCATCAATTAATCGTAATTGTATCCAGGTTAGAATATTCCACAGTGGAAGATTTTGAGTTGAAAGACAACTTTAGAAGGGAAAAAATATATATATATATACCAGAACACCTGAAACTAATTTAAACGCGGGAGTAACCACGATCTAAATAATTTTTAAACTAAGAACTTTAGATAGAAAAGTTATGTATAAATCCAGCACATATAAATGTGAAGGTTTTTTCCCCTATTCCTTCTTATCTTCCATAGGAGAAAGGATCTGCTCCTTTGAACAGGTTTTTCCCTCCCTCACTTGTTGAATCCAGGGCCTGGTCAATGACTCATCACTATCAACATAATGAAGGGATAATGATGGAACACAGCATGGTTCCTTAACAATATTAACCTGTCCTCCTGGCAGACACACAAGGGAAGCCAGGAATTCGGTCAACCATCACTAGGGTACTGTATCATAAAGTAAGGAAAGTTTTATGGGAGGGGGGTGTCCCCTTCACCAGCACATCGTGCATACTGATGCCCAGGAGGAATTTACTAATTTAAAACTTTCAAGTCTTTTTTAAACAACTGTTGTTGAGTATGGCAAAAATTCCAATTAAGTAGACAAACGCGGTTTCACGAAAGGCGAATGTCATCAGGGCTTGAGACACAGGAGTCTGGGGTGGGGGTGGGGGTGGCTCTTTTAAGGCCAGGCCCTGACACGGGTGTCCCTTCTGCTTTCTGGGTTACTTCCCTGGGTTTGATGAAGAGCTAACACGAGTTTCCGGGCACAGACCGGTACCCGCGGACTTCATCATCAGCCAGGGCCGGGCTCAGGGCCTGGGAGGCCAAGGCCCTCGGAGCGGGCGCCCGGTCACCGCGGCCCACGGCCCCGCGCGCCCCCTCCCCAGAGGCCGCCGGGCCCTGCGCGGGCGCCGCCGGCGTCTGCACTCCAACTTCCCGCCTCCGGGCGCACCAGCCAAAGAAGAAACAACTCCACACTCCCCGCCGAAACTCCGCCCGGCTTTCGGCGCACGCTAAAGCCGCGAAGGGGATGCCGGGTGCTCTNGGCGGCCCGCCAAGCGGCCGGGCTGACTCATCTGCGCCAGGCGCCGCCCTGAGCACCCAGCCGCTAACAGGCCGCAGCCGGCGCCCTCCCTCCCGCGGCCTGTGCACGCCCAGAGGGGAGAAGAGCTGGTGGCGGGGTAAATCAGAAATGGGACAGAATTATTTTATCAGCCCTAGCCTTCCCCAACTGGCGGAAGAGCCTTCAGTTCAGGGTGGGGTGGAACAGGCGCAAAGTGCACTTTTCAGGAGGAGGGTTGGGTCTCCTCTACCGCGTCTGTACCTTCGATGTCAAGCAACAGGTCCTTTCCAAGCACTCACCAGCAGCCCAAGCCTCTGGAACAGGAGGGGTGGCTTGAGAGCCTTTAAATCCTCAAAGGCACCTTGGCTCAAGGCGTGGTCCTGTCCTTCACTAGTTGGATAATCTTAAAAATTTTGAAACTACTCAACTCCAGCTATTTCATCTGTCAAGTGGACAAAACCGCACTTGCTGGGTTATAAGATTATTGATTATAAAGATATCTTGACCGTTGAGAAATATATTGAATTTTTTTTAACCATGAAGGACTCATAATGAGCTTAAAGTATTTTAGAATACACCAAATGCTCAGGAAACATTAAACAATACATTAACACTCTGCATAGGAAAAGTCAGTATTTAGAATGTAAATACTGAAAGTAAAATTGCAGCCCTTTAATTCCATCGAATCAGGAATTGAAACTTCCTACATTAATCAAACTTTTCATTTTGAAAATGAAAGCTTAAGACATTAAAATATATGTATATATGTCACAGATATGAAAGCATTTTTAAAGAGACTTAGTCTATAGAACAGTTTTGCCCTGAGAGTCATTATACACTAATCCATCAACGCCCATTCTTAGTTTCATAAGATATATATGTAAAAGGACTGGTTGCTTATCCTAATATCCATGTGGAGTACTTACCTATCCACCCCCATTCTAAATATGCTCAGATTTCTACCAGTTCCCCAGGTTACTCTCTTTGGGAAGATACAGATCCAGCACCAGCCAGAGCAGATTACTCAAAACTCTTCTCTTTTCAAGCCTATATCCAGTCTGAGTAAAGCCTGTTAACCTTCAAAATATATCCAGAATCCACCACTCAATCACTCCTACTGTCATGATCCTGGTCCAAGTCACATTCTGTTGTCTGGAAAACTCGAATACTCTAGTAAATGCTGTCCTGTTTTCCTTCTACTCCCTCAGTCTATTCACAACAAACAGCCCATTTATCCTTTTAGAAGCCTATTTTAAATAACATCTGTACTTGAAACGCTTCAGTATCATTCTAAGTTACTCAGTGCAAACTAATCATTACCATGATCTAAAACAGCATTTCTCAACCCAGGCACTCCCGGTATTCAGGCCAGAAAATTCCTTATTGTGGAGAAAGGATAGGAAGAGGGCAGAGATGTAGGCTGTGCTATACATGGCAGGATTTTCAGCAACATCCCCTAGGCCTCCCCCCGACACTTTCCACACATGTTTGACACCCCCAAATGTCAACAAATATTACAAATTTTGCCAATTTTGCCCTACTTGAGAACTTAACCTGAATAATCTACCTGTTCTGCATCTCTCCGGTCTCTTTTTATTCTCTCCAACCACCATTGCTTTCCTGCTGTTCTCAGGTGCTTTGCATGTTCCATCCTCCTGGACCACTCTTCAATCTGGTATCTGCATGACCTACTGCATCACTCTCTCAGGTATGTATTCAAAAATCAACTCAGTGAGACCTTTCCTAACCACCCTATCTAAACTTTTAACCCATCTACAATATTTCACAGCCCCTTTCCTCTTTCCCTCTAGCATTTTCACTATATAGCAATGTATTATGTATTTTGCTCATTTATTTTGACAACACTCAAATAGTCTTCCTTAGTAAACTGCATGCTTCATGAGGGAAGGCAGATTTTTTGCCTGTTTAGTCACTACTGTATCCCCAGAACCTAGAATGATTATAAAAAAACATACCATGTTCTTGTATTGTGGTGGCCTCATTCTCATTTCCAATGCTTGCTTGCTTTAGACAGTAAGTAGTAAGCGTGGTTCAGACAAGGAAATAAGAGGTGAAAAGATTTTCCTGAACACTTTCTAGAAAGAAAGGTCTTTTCTGGACATTGTTCTGAATGTGATGCTTAGAATGGCTTGATCATCTTGTGACTATGAGGGTAGAAGAAAATACAAGTTGAATGTATAGAGAATGCAGAACATTCCAAATATGATATGAGAACACTTGGTTATCCACATATACAAAAAAAAAAAAAAGAAAGAAGAAAAAAAAGCAAAAAGCCTCACACTGCACCTCCAGTATATGGAATTTAATATAGACATAGGTCTGAACACATGAGCTTAAACTATAAAACTTTTGGAAGAAAAACTAAGAGAAAATAATTGTGATAAACTTAAGTTTGTGTACTTTGAAAGTATAAAATAATTAAACCTGGAAACTTAAATACAGACATACATAATTTAACTGCTTCAAAATTAAAAACTTGCTCTTCAAACAATTAAAATACCAAGTGTTGGCAAGGATGCAGAGCAACTGTAACTTTGTTATATTGCTGATTGTACAGTAAGTTTGGAAAATAGTTTGGCAGTTTGTCATCCAGTAGTCCTCCCTTATCCACAGAGGATATGTTCCAGTGGATGTCTGAAACATTGGGTAGCTCCAAATCCTAAATATACCATGCTTTTCCTATTCATATATACCTGTTATAAAGATTAATTTAAAATTAGGAGGAGTAAGACATTAACAACAACAAAAATAACATAGAACACTTATAATAGTGTTATAATTAAAAAAGTTATGGGAATGTGGTCTTGCTCCCTCAAAATATCTTCTTGTACTCATTAGGTAATAGTAATGAGCAGAGAACTATAAACCCATAATAGCAGGGTCAGGGGGCTTCTTTGAATTGTCTTTAATAAATATTCAAGTAACTTGTTGACTTTAATAAATATTCAAGTAACTTGTACTATCCCTGAGAGTAAACAAATGGAAACAAAGAAATACATTTTTTTAAAAAAGTTAAGATCCATGGGGCAAACTCCTGACAGGGTCTACTTAGATCATTGTGAAGTTAGGATTTATGGCTATAGGTTTCTCAATATATCTCATAAGGAAAAGTTTTTTAGTAGCACAGGTGAACTAAGATAAATTTTGCCTGGTCATTGACCCCAACACTCATGTTAACATAAGCTTGACTTGTACACGAAGCCACCCTAAACAGGATGATTGCCAAAACAGTTCCATAGAGGACCAACATGGAGGAGGAGATGATCATCTGATTGGTAAAGACCGCAGAAGGTGGACCCCAGGTCTCCTTATAAACAGCAAACAGTAATAAATTTGGAAGAAGCATTGTTTCCTTTGTCATTCTTTGCTGGGAGATATGGGGTGGGGGGGGTGAGAGAGAGAGAGAGAGAGAGAGAGAGAGAGAAAGAGGTCTTTGCTTGAGTCTTTCTTTACTTTAAGTTATAATAAAATTCTCTTGCTTGACTTTTGTATGTGGTTTTAAATTTTCTTTCATCAGGATGCAAGAACTGAGGTTTTGAGGTGCAGTTCCCCACTGTTCTATGATATACTCACTCTTCTTCCTGTGATGATGACATATGAGACAATGGCTACATAAGGAGATGAAGAGAGGTAAATTATGTGGATACCATAACCTAGTTTAGTCTACTATTCAAGGATTACTTAAAAATAAGCACTGTAATATCTCAAAAGATTGTCTCAAAACCCAGGCAGCTGCAAATCTATGGGTAGTGTATACAAGGTAAATGAACATGCTAGGCAAAGGGATGAGTCACATCCCAGGCAGGACAGAGGAGGACAGCACAAGCTGTCATCACACTGCTCAGAACAATGTGCAGTTTAAAATTCATGAATTTTTTACTTCTGTAATTTTCCATTTCATATTTTTGAACCATGGTTGACTACAGGTAAAGGAAACCTCAGAAAGTGAAACTTTGACTAGTGTAACTTTAAATAACATATGATCCGGCATCCATGTTCCTAGATATTTACCCAAGCAAAATAAATGTAAACCTATATTTACATGAAGACATGTGATTATTTATTAATAGCTTCATGCATGATAGCCAAACACTGAAAGCAAAATCCCATCAACTGGGTGAATGGGTGAATCAATAACAGTGTATCTCATATAATGGAATATCACTCTGCAATATAAAGGACCAAACTACTGATACGAATGACTTGAATAAATCTCTAAAGCAAGTACTGTGTGAAAGAAATACATCAAAGAGAATATATTCATAGTTCCATTTATTTAAAATGGCTAGGGACTAGGTTGAACAGACAGGACTGTCTGCAGAGTGACTAGCAGAACTTTCCAGACAGATTAAAATGTTCAAGTTCTTGGTGGTAGTAATGGTTATATAATTTTACTTCTGTCAGAACTCTAACTATACACTTAAATTTGATGAATTTTATTATATATAATCTGCTTCAATAAAAATGATTTAAAAGAATGACGGAAAAAAAGATGGGAAGAACCTGAGTTCTTCAAGCCTACTAATTGAACTAACCTGAACCCCCATACTTTCCACATTTACCCCCAGGTGTTAAGTGTTCTTATTGTTTAAGCCACTAAGTATTCATCGGTTTTTATGTTGCTTACAGCCAAAATCTTTCTGACATTAAAATAAAGTTTCAAGTTTCATAAGTGCTAATGAATTTAAAAATGTTAATGAATTTGAACTAAATAAAAACGGGAACAGAAGGGCAGGTAAACCTATGTTGAGAATATTTTTTTTAAGTGTTGGGATTTAATGCAGAATTTTATGATTCAGAGCATATTGCTGTGTGTATGTTTCAAGATGAAAACTGACAGAATATAGAAATACAAATTTTGGAACTAGTGAAAGAACATCTTCTGAATGAACATGATGAGAAATAAGAAAGAAAAGAAAAATTTAGACATGAAAGCACCGAAGTCTGAGTCATCATAAAAAAAAGAGAGGGAAAACAAGGTTTTCACACAAAGCTATTTTGATAGATCTTACAGGCTATGAATGATTCAACACACACACACACACACACACACACACACACACACACACACACACACACACGGACTTTCTTGGCTGTATGCCAACGGGTAGGTATGGTGTATGGGTTCTGCTTTTCAAAGAACCAGGTGTTGTAAAATGCTTATACTGGTTCAAAGGAAGAAGAAAAACCTCATCATTTAGTGAGCTACTTTACAAGGCCAAGATCATTTCAAATCAATTAAAGTGTTAAAGATGTTGCATAGACAAAACATTTAGAAAAATCCAGTCTTTGTTATTTAATGTGAGAAAAGGAGATCACTTCAGTGGAAATGTTTTCCCTGCCAAAGAGCTAGTTTTTGTTTTAGAAAAACCAAGAGACTATTTGTACTCATAAACTTGTAGTCCCTAGAAAGCTAAGCTGTTACTGAACAGAAATTTTGAAAAAAATAATAGAATCCAAATCATTGATCCCAAGCCTATCAGATACACAGTCAGATTAGATATCCATAGTCTTTGCAATTTTTACATATGATATCATTTCAAAGTATGAATTTCCAAAAGACATAATTCTTGCTTGTCTATATAAATGAAGAACAAGCATGCAAAAAATAATTTATAATACTATTTTTCAGTACCTCTGCAGGTCTAATAAAATCTTTTTCAAGAACACTAATTTGTTGAATGCACTGCCAATTTAGATGTAAATATGTATCAAATTCTCCCTTACACAGTTAATTGAATTTGATAATACCTATTTCACTAGCCAAAAGTGATATGAGTTTTACTATTATCCATTCCCCCAAAACAAACATCATAAAAGGTCAATCTAAACGCTATGTTTATACTTTACATACTCTTTCTCCCCACCTAACATGTCTGCAATAATTTTAAAATATGAGCTGGAAGAAGGTGATGAAGGAGAGCTAGCTGGACAATTTTTAAGCAGAAGGTCTATATTCAGGAAAAATAAAGTTGATGATGTATTCAAAAAGGAGGGGAAAAGCAGTTTTTTCATGCATTAGGTAAGCCAAGTTTTTAGGGTTTTCTTTCATGCAAATGCAGCACCATCCTCTAAGGGACCTGAAAAGAATCTTCCTTAGGAGCATATCTGAGATAATCACTGGGAATGTCCAGGAATATTTGGGGAATGTTCAGATGTCTTTTGAACTTCTCCCTCATGCAATGGACCTTTGGGTTAACATCTGCTGCTGAGACACAGACTCCATGACCAACTAACAGGGGAAGCTCTTCGCTAATGTGCTAACTTGAAGCATGCAAGGCATCAAAATAGATCTGGGTCTCTGGAACCCTGAAAGCTCTTAAACCAAGGTGTGGCCCACACAGAAGCAAAGGCTTTTCTTGCCCTTTTGGGTCACAATTTGTCTCAGTACTTTACTCCTTTTTCTGCAGGGTCTAACAAGTGTTTTAGTGTAATCAGCTTATTCAGGTTTTTTTTTCTAAAGCTCACCCCTTAGAAGGACCTAATCATGCAGTTGGGAGTTAGTGGAAACATCAAGTGAAAGACACCACATTATATTTAGATTGTCATTATGCTCGGATGTCTTTTGAACATGAAGAACTTACTGGAGCTGGGTGTGATGGTGCACACCTGTAATACCAAAAACTCAGGAGGATCACAAGTTCAAGGTCAGACTCAGCAAGTCAGCAAGATCCTTTCTTAAAAACTAAAATGGTCTGGAGATGTAGCTCAATGGTAAAGCACCCCTATGTTTAATTCCCAGTACCAAAAAAAAGAAAAAAAGTTACTGAACAAACGTGAGTGTCCTGACTTCCATTTTATTTTTTTTTTTTTTGCTGGAGACTTATTATTTCAGGCAAATAGGCTTAGATGTCTCTGAATCTGTAAATCAGCAAAAATATAGATTCTAGCTGTCACCTGCAAAATTATATTTCTTTAAGTTATGCTAATATTATAAAATACAAATTATCATTTATCATTAATAGTTGAGAATATACAAAGGAGTAGACATACGAAGGGGGTGCCCACAGAAAAGCAATTAAAAATAACCTCTGTTAACGTTTTAACTGAGTTTGCTACCAGATTTTGATTTCTCTTCCCATAAAAGGTTCTAAGTCATGTGTTTTCCATAGTTGTGTTCATACTGCATGTATATAATATCTTTTATTTTCTGATTCTCTCAATTAGTTGCTTAGCGAGCACATATTTTTCCCACTCCTGCCCCCAATTAGCCACTAAGTCCTGAGCCCTTAATATGTATGTTGGAAGAAGTCTAGGAATGATCTTGGGAAGTCAGGGAATTTACATTGAAATAAAAGGAAACTAGTAGGGAGAGAAAATAATAAATCAAGAAGGCTGAAAGAGAAGCATAAAAGACAAAAGTTCAATCCTGTTGGGTCTAGGAGAGACTTTTAGGGCATAAGAAGAGAGGAATATGAGCTGCTCTGAGATAACTGAGACTGAAAGAGATAGAAAAAGAGCATTTTAAAGAGTTGACTGTACTTCCCCTTTTGGCAATATTCCAGGGAAGTGCAATAAGAATGCACATTGCTTTCAATTATCTTTGGCTGCAGGACAGTTGTTTCTTAGAATATGATCCTATTCTAAGGCTCTTTTCAAAATAAGGGTGCAAACTGGTCAGGATTATGCAGGTTACATAATAGCTTTAAACATGTTGTATTTTTACAGAAATGAGATAACACTTCACTTATTGTTCCACAGCTTGATTTTTATCAGTTAACACATCTTGTCTTCCCCAGTCTGCATCAATTCCTAATTATTTTACTTTCTATTTTTAACTATTTTCTAGTTTTCCATAGTATAGATGCATCATACTTTAACCATTTTGTTTTACATGAATATTTTAGTTACCTTTGATTTTATTATAAATCATCAAGGTCGCAGGGATTTTTATCTGTCTTATTTTATCAGTACCTTCAGCAGTGGTTGAAGGTTCTATGTGTTATGAGCCAGGCTGTATGGGCTCATATTTTACCCTGAGACTCCATATGATGTAAGAAATGTTTCTCTCATGGGAAAGCCCTGCCTCTGTACCCATTAATAGTTACCTAGCATAACATACTTAGCCACACAAAATAGCAATTCTTATACAATGTAAAATTGTTCTCTTTGGTTTCCATTTTTCATGGGCAATGTACCTTGTCAGAGATTGATTGTCTAGAAGTTAGTAACCGTTCTCTAACTTGTACTGAACTAGGGTCATTTTGACCCCTTTCCCTGCTGCTTGCTTGCCACTCTGCCAACCTGAAAAGTCCCATGGGAAATACCAATGTACCCATTGCATTGTCTTGCTAACTGCCCAATTCAGCTTCTGTACCTGCTTGCTTGCAGCTACATCAAACCAGATATGGGTTTTGCCTTTATTTATTTATTTATTTATTTGATTTTTTAAATACATGACAGCAGATTGCATTATAATTCTTATTACACTTATAGAGTACAATTTTTCATATCTCTGTTTGTATATAAAGTATGTTCACACCAATTCATGTCTTCATACATGTACTTTGGATAATGATGTCCATCACATTCCACCATCATTGCTAACCCCCTGCCCCCTCCCTTACCCTCCCATCCCTCTGCCCTATCTAGAGTTCATCTATTCCTCCCATGCTCCCCCTCCATGCCCAACTATGAGTCAGTCACCCATATCAGAGAAAATATTCGGCATTTGTTTTTTGGGGATTAGTTATCTTCTCCAACTGCATCCATTTACCTGCAAATGCCATGATTTTATTCTATTTTATTGCTGAGTAATATTCCATTGTGTATATATGCCACATTCTTTTAATTCATTCATCTATTGAAGGGCATCTAGGTTGGTTCCACAGTTTAGCTATTGTGAATTGTGCTGCTATAAACATTAATGTGGCTATGTCCCTTTAGTATGCTGATTTTAAGTCCTTTGGGTATAGACTGAGGAGAGAGATAGCTGGGTCAAATGCTGGTTCCAAGAGACTCAACATGGCGGCGGGCAGGGAGGCAGCGCTTTCAGTACCTCCTCAACCACATGGACAGAGAGACGCATTAGAATGTTCAGATTCTATCTGCTGAGAAACTCCCAGCAAAATTCCGCTGAAGTGAGACCTACTGGGGAATTTGGGATTATTGGAGGTGACAGCTTGCCCCAGACAGGTGAATCTTGGTCACGCAGCACGGAGGTCTCGGCCTCCTCCGCTGCCTGGAGACCAACACAATAGGAGGCGGTTCAGCACTGTGCGGCGGAGAGACTCTATGAAGAGGTTGCTAACCAAGCCTTCATGAAAAATCGAACCAGAACTGAATCCCAGACTGGGACAGACCAGAGACAGGCCAGACCCACCCCTCCCTTCAGACACTCTGGCAAGGAATCTGGGGCCCGCCATAGCAGAGAGGTGACGTCACCAGAGTTCGGTGGTCGGGATCCCTTCCCAGCAGAATGGGCTTTAGCAGGTGTGTGGCTCCCACCCCCACCAGATACATACAGCTGGGAAACCTCAAAAATCTCGCCCCAGAGCTCCGTGGGCGTGACTGTAGGAGCCAAGGGAAGCAGAGGGCACTCCTGATCCCCAACTCCCCTACCACCAGCGGTGAAACCCAAGGCCTTAGCTGCCAGTTCCAGGGGGCGTGGCCACCAAAGGGGTCTGGACAAATTAAACTGTCGGTTCCCAGAGCACCTCTCCACAACCCTGGGATCTGGATGAATGACAGAGAGAGTGCTCAGTCATTCGGGAAATAGGGCACGCAGTGGGGCTGCAAGTGTAACCAGATCCTTGGAGATTGCCTCCTGTGAGCGGGGCCTGGCTGGCTGGCAGGAGGAAGGGGGGGGAGGGGCCGAAGAAGAGAAACTGGCTCTGGACTAACAAGATTGGAGAGACGCCCAGTAGGGGAAGAGGAGCTGCCTTACAGGGATTGCTGCCCGCACATAGAGGGCAGAAGCTCTGCTAGGAGGGCACAGCTCCGCCTACTGGAAGAGAAGAATATAGAACTCTAAGACTTCATTTATCTTTTTTTTTCTTTCTTTCTTTTCCCTTTTCAATTTTATTGTTCTTTCCATTCTCCTCTATTCTACCTATCTTTCTCTCCCTCTTTCTCTTTAAGGACTCCTTCCTTCCCTTTCCCCCTAACTTTCATCCCAAGCATTACGACTTTCATTACATGTAATTTTCTAAATGCAAATAGGTGATTGTTTCGAGGCTGTCTATAGGGCTTCTAAATACCTAGCTATTACCAAATACCTGATCCATTCACCTGTTAATATCCCCCTTCAGTAGAGCAATCTTCCAAAGTAGCCAAGACATACTAACCTTCATATCATCATAGCACCCAACCTAAACATAAAGTCCTAAGACCAAACAACAGATCACTATATGCCTACAGAATCCATAAGCATTTTATGAATCGAATGAATCAGTTTTAAATTACAATAAAGCCCAACATCTCTAGGCATAGTCTCCCACCACAAAGGAGAGACCACAGAGATATACAAAACCAAAACAAATTTATAGGAGAAAACAGAAACACAGCAGTTTGAGTTGGAAACTAATGTGAACACCATGAAAAAACAAGGGAAGAAAGGATTACAAACAATGCAGGACAACTTAAATTTACAGGAGAACCTAGAGGCATCAGAAAAATGGACAGAGAAAGAACTCAAGGCATACCTGACTCAGATGGAATGGAATCTTAAAGAAGTCATTAGACATTAAGTCCAACCAATGAAAGAATACTTGGAAAATGAATTGCATAAGCAGATTCAAGAAGCAAAAAATGAACTCTACCAGGAGATAGAGATTTTTTTTAAAAAATCAAACAATAATCCTAGAAATGCAGGAAACCATAAACCAAATCAAAAACTCAAATGAGAATATTACAAATAGACTAGATCAAATAGAAGTCAGAACATCAGATAATGAAGACAAAGTTTATCAACTCGAAAAGAATATAGTCAATGCAGAAAGGCTGGTAAGAAACCACGAGCAAAACATCCAAGAGATATGGGATGTCATTAAAAAAAACAAACTTAAGAGTCATTGGGATAGAAGAAGGTATAGAGGCCCAAACCAAAGGAATGAACAATCTGTTGAATGAAATAATCTTAGAAAACTTTCCAGATATGAAAGATGGAATGGATTGCCAAATCCTGAAGCCTACAAGACCCAAACATACAAAACCGTAATAGACCAACTCCAACACACGTTATTATGAAGATATCCAACATACAGAACAAGGAGAGAGTATTAAAAGCTACAAGGGAAAGGAGGCAGATTACATTCAGGGGTAAACCAATTAGGTTAATGGCTGATTTTTCATCACAGATGTTGAAAGCAAGAAGATCCTGGAATAACGTATTTCAAACTCTCAAAAATAATGGATTCCAACCAAGAACACTGTATCCAGCAAAATTAAGCTTCAGGTTTGACAATGAAATTAAAATATTTCACGATAAACAAAAGTTAAAAGAATTCTCAGCCAGAAAACCAGCACTGCAAAGCATTTTGAGCAAAATACTACAAGAAGAGGAAATTAAAAACAGCACCCAAAACAAACAGTGGGAGGTAACACAGGAAAGGGGGGAAAAATAACCAAAGAGGAAAAACAAGCCAAATTAAAATAAATAAATAAAAAAAACATGACTGGAAGTACAAACCATATATCAATAGTAACCCTAAACGTTAATGGCTTAAACTCACCAATCAAGTGACATAGGTTGGTAACTTGGATTAAAAAAACAGATCCAACAATATGCTGCCTTCAGGAGACTCTTATGATAGGAAAAGACATACACAGGCTGAAGGTGAAAGGTTGGGAAAAATCATACCACTCATATGGTCCTCAGAAGCAAGCAGGGGTGGCCATACTCATATCGAATAAAATCAACTTCAAACCTAAGTTAATCAAAAGGGATAAAGAAGGACACTATATACTGTTAAAAGGAACCATTCACCAACAAGACATAACAATTATCAATATGTATCCACCAAATAATGGTGCTGCAACATTCATAAAACAAATTCTCCTCAAGTTCAAGAACCAAATAGACCACAACACAATAATTATGGGTGACTTCAACACACTGCACTCACCATTGGACAGATCCTGCAGACAAAAGTTCAATAAAGAAACTATAGAACTCAATAACACAATCAATAACCTAGACTTAACTGACCTACATAGAATATATCAACCATCATTAAGTGGATATACGTTCTTCTCAGCAGCACATGGATCCTTCTCAAACATAGATCATATATTATTCCATAGGGCAACCCTTAGTAAATATAAAGGTGTGGAAATAATACCATGTATCTTATCTGATCATAATGGAATGAAACTGGAAATCAATGATAAAAGAAGGAAGGAAAAATCCTCCATCACCTGGAAAATGAACAATATGTTACTGAATGATCAATGGGTTACAGAAGACATAAAGGAGGAAATCAAAAAATTCTTAGAGATAAATGAAAATACAGACACAGTATATCAGAATCTATGGGACACAATGAAAGCAGTTTTAAGAGGGAAATTCATTGCCTGGAGTTCATTCCTCAAAAAAAGAATAAACCAACAAATAAATGAGCTCACACTTCATCTCAAAACCCTAGAAAAGGAAGAGCAAAACAACAGCAAATGTAGCAGAAGGCAAGAAATAATTAAAATCAGAGTGGAAATCAACGAAATTGAAACAAAAGAAAAAAATTGATAAAAGTAAAAGTTGGTTCTTCGAAAAAATAAATAAGATAGACAGACCCTTAGCCATGCTAATGAAGAGAAGAAGAGAGAGAAATCAAATTACTAACATACGGGATGAAAAAGGCAATATCACAACAGACACTACAGAAATACAGAAGATAATTAGAAATTATTTTGAAACCCTATATTCCAATAAAATAGAAGATAGTGAAGATATCGATAAATTTCTTAAGTCATATGATTTGCCCAGATTGAGTCAGGAAGATACACACAATTTAAACAGACCAATAACAAAGGAGGAAATAGAAGAAGCCATCAAAAAAATACCAACCAAGAAAAGCCCTGGACTGCATGGGTATACAGCAGAGTTTTACAAAACCTTTAAAGAAGAAATAATACCAATATTTTTCAAGTTATTTCAGGAAATAGAAAAAGAAGGAGCTCTTCCAAATTCATTCTATGAGGCCAACATAACCCTGATCCCGAAACCAGACAAACACACTTCAAAGAAAGAAAACTACAGGCCAATACCTCTAATGAACCTAGAAGCAAAAATCCTCAATAAAATTCTTGCGAATCGGATACAAAAGCATATCAAAAAAATTGTGCACCATGATCAAGTAGGATTCATCCCTGGGATGAAAGGCTGGTTCAATATACGGAAATCAATAAACGTTATTCACCACATCAATATACTTAAAGATAAGAACCACATGATCATCTCGATAGATACAGAAAAATCATTCGACAAAGTACAGCATCCCTTTATGTTCAAAACACTAGAAAAACTAGGGATAACAGGAACTTACCTCAACATTGTAAAAGCTACCTATGCTAAGCCTCAGGCTAGCATCATTCTAAATGGAGAAAAACTGAAGGAATTCCCTCTAAAATCTGGAACAAGACAGGGATGCCCTCTCTCACCACTTCTATTCAATTTAGTTCTCGAAATACTGGCCAGAGCAATTAGACAGACAAAGGAAATTAAAGGCATAAAAATAGGAAAAGAAGAACTTAAATTATCACTATTTGTGGATGATATGATTCTATACCTAGCAGACCCAAAAGGGTCTACAAAGAAACTACTAGAGCTAATAAATGAATTCAGCAAAGTGGCAGGATATAAAATCAACACGCATAAATCAAAGGCATTCCTGTATATCAGCAA
>NW_025999977.1:13692025-13694280 GCF_001458135.2 Marmota marmota marmota
GATAGTAGAGGATAGGAAAGACAGCAGAATACAACAGACACTAGTATGGCAGTATGTAAAAACGTGGATGTGTAACCGATATGATTCTGCAATCTGTATACGGGGGGAAAATGGGAGTTCATAACCCACTTGAATCAAATGTATGAAATATGATATGTCAAGAGCTATGTAATGTTTTGAGCAACTAATAAAAAAAATGGTGGTTCCATTCCCAGTTTTCCAAGGAATCTCCATACTGCTTTCCTTATTGGCTGCACCCATTTGCAGTTCCACCAGCAATGTATGAGTGTACATTTTTCCCTACATCCTTGCCAGCACTTATAACAATAAGTTTGTCTTCATAATAGCTTCCATACTGACTGGAATGAGATAATATCTTAGCATAATTTTGATTTGCATTTCTCTAATTGCTAGAGATGATGAACATTTTTTTCATATATTTGTTTAAGAACAGCATGATATTGGTACAAAATACCATGACAGACCAATGGTACATAATAGAAGACACAGAGACTAACCCACAAAATTACAATTATCTTATACTAGACAAAAACATGCATTGAAGAAAAAATACCCTCTTCAACAATTGGTGCTGGGAAAACTGGAAATCCATATTCAACAAAATGAAATTAAACCCCTATCACCGTGCACAAAACTCAAAATGGATCAAGGACCTAGGAATTAAACCAGAGACTCTCCATCTAATAGAATAAAAAGTAGGCCCTAATCTTCCTCATGTGGGATTAGGCCCCAACTTCCTCAATAAGACTCCTATAGCACAAGAATTAAAACCAAGAATCAATAAATGGGATGGACTCATACTAAAAATTTTCTTCTCAGCAAAAGAAACAATCTATGAGGTGAATAGAGAGCCTACATCTTGGGAGCAAATCTTAACCCCTCACCCATCAGATAGAGCACTAATCTCTAGGGTAGGGGCTGGGGATGTGGCTCAAGCGGTAGCACTCTCGCCTGGCATGCGTGCTGCCCGGGTTTGATCCTCAGCACCACATACAAACAAAGATGTTGTGTCCGCTGAAAACTAAAAAAATAAATAAATAAACATTAAAAAAAAAAAAACCAAAGTCATCCTCAATAAGAAAAAAAAAAATCTCTCGAGTATATAAAGAACTCAAAAAGCTAAGAACCAAAAACAAAAAACAAATAACCCAACAATAAATGGACCAAGGATATGAGCAGACATTTCTCAGAAGAGGATATACAATCAATCAACAAATATATGGGTTTTGCCTTTAAATATCCTAAAATGCTCAGGCTCAGGCTGTTCCTTGCAGAGACAGTTATGGGTCCTGTGGGTGGAGGGGGAGGTTAGTCACCAACTTGCTGGCTAAATAAAGACTCTTTGATTTGGACAGAACTGGGACTTAGTGTGTTTTCTGAGTGACCTGCCCCAACATGTGTTTAGGGCCTGCAAATTAAACCAACAAAAGATAGGTAAACAGGAAAAATGTCGCTGTCTATTGATGTTATTTTTCTTTTTTATGTGCATGGGATCTTATAGAAAGTAAGTAAAAACTCAAAGAAGCAATTAGAATTGGGAGTTTATAAATAGCATTTTAACAAAGGGTGATAAAATTGTGGAGAAGTGACTACACCAAAGAAAGGAGGTTTGTACTCCCAGAAGCAGTAAATTGTGGAAAGTTGACCAGGAAATGTATGGTAGATAAGCTTGTCTAAGAAGGGCTGTTATGAAAATAGAAGTCATCTTCTTTGCCTGCTACTAGAAAAACACCTTTATAAGTGAAAATTTAAGTAGCCTTTACATAGGGAAACTTATTCCCTGCTTTAAGGCAGAAAGGAAAGTCCAGAAAGTTTTGCCTGCATCTGCTGCTTTAACATCAGTTGTCTTTAACTCAAATTAATCTTTATGCAAAAATGGCCTATTTTGAGGGTGTCATATTCTAATTTCCTTCACTGGAATATAGTAGGCAATCAAATATATGCTTTTTTTGTTGGATGCAGTGGTTCACACTTATAATCTCAGCAATTCAGGAGGCTGAGCCAGCAGGATCACAAGTTGGAGACCAGCCTCAACAACTTAGCAAGATCCTCAGCAACTTAGTGAGAGCCTGTCTCAAAATAAAAGTGGCAAAGTGTCTCTGGGTTCAATCCCTAGTTTAAAAAAGAGAGGAGGTGGAGGAGGAGGAGGAGAAGCTTGTTGAGTTGAGTGAATACTTGCTTCACTATTTTCAGTCTTTTATATTTTACCAATCATATGGCAAATTATTATGTTG
>NW_025999977.1:13698512-13708046 GCF_001458135.2 Marmota marmota marmota
CTCCCCCCTCCCCACCTCCCTCCTCCCCTCCCGAGACAGCTCTCTACCTCCTCCACTGTATAACCCTGAGGGTCTCCTTCTATTACCATGCAATTTCCCTTCTCTCTCCCTTTCCCTCCCACCTTTCGTCCCTGTTTAATGTTAATCTTCTTCTCCTGCTCATTTTCATTGTATATATGCAAATGTTTATGAAACAAGTGTCAAAAACTACTTCTGTCCCCTATTCCTCCATCTGACACTCACACTCACACACACAATATAAATGTTTTCTAACAGCGTTTTCATTTTTTATTCTTAGATGCTGAAGACCTTGGCCTCAGTTTGTCTGAGCTAAAGTTATAGAGGCTCTTAAGGGCTTGATATTAAAGAGTGTTGCTGTCTAGTGCAGAAGTCACAAACTGCCTTTAACTATTACATTTAAATCAATTAAAAGAAATTTAGAGGTTCAGTTCCTTAGTTTCATGAGTTGTGTTGTAAGTACTCAAGAGCCACATGAAGCTAATAGTTACCCTACTGGATGGTGTAGATTATAGAATATATTCATCATTATAGAAAGCTCTCCTGGACATCACTAATAGAGAGGATGGAAAACCACTAGAAGATAACACTAATTGATCATGTGTGGCAGCCACAAGGAATACAGGAGGTGGACATATGGAAAGTCCACTCTTTACCCAATACCCTTTCATTTTTCAGTACAGGGATCAAACCCAGAGCTTCATGGATGATAGGCAAGCACTTTAGCACTGAACTACACCCTCGGCCCTTTTGATGTAGTAATTTTATAATAAACATTTTTTTGGTATTGCCTTGGTTTATTTCATGTTTTCCCTCTGTATAAGTTTATAATTATTTTGCTTATATGAGTGTAGACAAGGGTGTGAAAAGTATGTGCCACCTTGATGCTGATTACACTGGGTTAATTTGAAATGTGGAATAGGAATGGTGAGAATAGATTAATATTTTACTTTAGATTTCTGGAATATTTTACTAAACAAAGAAAAATCCATGTGTTATCTCTATAAAATGAAATTAGCTATATACCCATGGTCTCCTTACCATATTTATTTTTTTAAAAAGTTCTTAGAAGAAGAAAATTTAGTATCACCTAGTTTAAAATTTAAACTATGAAGTATTTACAATAAGTATCTATTTACATATTTATTTACTTAACTATTTTTATCTCTTTCTGCACTTTTTATTGGTGCATTGTACTTGTACATAATAGTGGGATTTTTTGTTTCATATTCATACATGCACACAATACACCAATATAATTTTTTCAATATCACTCCTCAGCACTTTCTCCCTGTAGTTACTACTCATAGTAACTACTATAAAGTTAGCCAATCCTAAAAAACCAAATGCCAAATGTTTTCTTTGATATAAGGAGGCTGATTCATAGTGGGATACGGAGCGGGAGCATGGGAGGAATAGATGAACTCTAGATAGGGCAGAGGGGTTGGAGGGGAAGGGAGAGGGCATGGGGTTGTTAATGATGGTGGAATGTGATGATCATTATTATTCAAAGTACATGTATGAAGACATGAATTGATGTGAATATACTATGTATATAACCAGAGATATGAAAAATTGTGCTCTATGTGTGATAAGAATTGTAATGCATTCCACTGTCATATATAAATAAAAAAATTTAAAAATACAAAAAAAGAATAAAACTTATATATTCTTTTTATTTCAAATACAGGGTTTAAATAATCTTAATATTTTATATCAAACATATTTGATAATAATATCTTAAAATAAATAAATAATAAAATATATTCCCTTTTTCATGGTGGAAAATGAAATATCATGTTCTGTATAGTCTACTTCCCATGTACTAACTCTGTTCAGTGAGGGGGAAAAAAGCATGTAATTTGAACCACTTTGGGAAGCAATTAGATTAAATTAATGATGTGTTGGTTTTAGTCCTGGAAAGACTTCTTTACTTAGCTGTCTCAGGCATATAAAAAAAAATTTACTCGTATTCCAGGACCTTTAAGAGGATACTTGAAAACTACTCATAAAGTCTTCTAATGAATAACAACAAACTAGTAATGGAAGTTCTGCCTTCCAAGATCATTCTTCAATGATGCAGTCCAAAAAAATCTAATCTATTTTGAGGGCAGTGCTTTTTACATAGTAATTTCACTTTATGCCCACATATTATCCACAACTTAGGGTTTCATACTGCCACACAGTTGTGGTTGGGTTACATCTCATGATACCTGAATTCCCTCATAAAGTGGAGAAACTCTAGCGTTCTTTCATATCCCATGCATCCTTGTCTCTGCTCTTCATCCAAGTTATGGAGAAAGCTACAATGATCCCACTCTCTAGAAGTGGAGTTAGCAATGCTGAACTCATTTGATAAGGGTGATGAACATTCAAATGCCAATATGTTGGAGTGAATCAACAGTATGAAGTATTCGCAAGGTGCTGATTCATTGCACAAGGGCATGCAATCAACTATAAAATGCAAATATTACTAGAGTTATGAAACCTTCCTCTGAAGCTATCTGCACAATCTATTACGGGATTATTTCATGCTGTATGGATACTTTTGAGTTTTTAATATGCATAATAATTTCCTGGAATGCAATGCTTGCCAATAACAAAAATAAACTAATAAATACCTAACAGATATGACAGAAAAAAGGGGCCATCCTCTGGTGAGGAAACCATTGAAATCTTAGGGAAATAAGAGCAGCTTTTATTTCTCTGTTACCATAAAAATTTCCAAATTCCAACTGAAATTTCCAATCCAATATTTTTAAGGGGAAAAAGGGGGGGAAATATATAGATGAATACTGGCCATAAGCAAGAAACTTTAAGACATGTTTTTTTCTTTAAAAAAAAATTTTTTTAGTTGTTGATGGACCTTTATTCATTTATTTATATGTGGTGTTGAGAATTGAACCCAGTGCCTCACATTTGCTAGGCAAGCACTTTACCACTGAGCCACAACCCCAACCCTCGCAAGACATTTTTCTTAAGTAGTGCAGATTGAATTATATTCAAGGGAGGCATGGAGACTTACCAATGTCAAACATACTCTTTTAGGAGAGCAAGGTACCCACAATAGAGCAGAGCAGAGAAAACACTAGCAAATTAATATCATCACCCCATGAATTTTGGAGGTATTAGAGTTAAAGGTAAAACCCAGTCATTTTCATCATTGACATGCACAAACACACATCAAACAAAATATTTGGGCCCAATAATGAATACTACAAGGCATCATGGATTAATGAATTGGTACCATTGAAACTGGCTTCTCACACCAAGAGAGAACCAGCAAGTGTTGAAAATAGTACCCAGTTTCTAAATAAATATTTAGAACGAATAAATGAAGATTTATCTTTCTTTAGCACTGCCTTGTGGAATGAAGAACAAAGATGGAAGATGATATTTATGCTCTGAGGCTAAAACAAACTGATGTTTTGGAATAGAAGTTAAGATGAAATGGCCAGAAATCCCCAGAGTAGCCACAAACAGTAATTCAGATCTGTTCATTCACTCAGTAATTTCTTAAGAATTCTAGAGATAGAATGTATCGAAAGTCACTGCCTTTTTAAAACGTAAACATTGTGGAGGGAATAGTTGTTAAATAATCATTAAGAAAAAACAGCACAGGATTCTATTAGAAGCTTTGACAAGAGGAGCTAATTTCAACAGATAGGAAGGGTCACAGGAAGGCTTTGAGAGAGTAACATTTAAAATAACATCCAGAGAATCAAAAATTGTTAGGAGGCAGAAACGAGAAGGAAGAACATTTCTTGAAGGAAAGGACATATGCTAAGTCATGAGGTAGAAAGAAATTTGGTGTGTTTAAGACTGCAAAACAACAATGGCAAAAGATGGTAGTAGTAGCTGACCCAGAAAGGTAAGCAGAGGACCTTTGTGTGCTTAAAGATATCTGACTTGATAAAGTGAAATGAGTAGCCACTTTTCTTTAATTAAGGAAAGGTCATGATACCATCTACATCTCAAGATTATTCCAGCTATTGAGTAAAATGATAGACAGTGAGAAGAAGCAATGGTTATCAAAATTTGTAGGCACTTCCCTGGAATCCTCAGAAGTTATTTGGGAGGTGACTAAACTATCTGAACTTACACTGTAGTTATTTCATACATATATATAGTTATAATATATATGTATGCATATATAGATAGATAGATAGATAGATAGATAGATAGATAGCTGTTGTTATTGTTAAAGAGTGATTCTGCAAAACTTGAGGTCTGGGAAGACATCAGAGTTGCACTATTATATGGTAACTTTTCCTATTTACTATTTAATCTAGATAGGCTAGATTATAGCAGGAAATTATATCAGGTTAGCAGAAACCATATTCATTTCTGTTCAGCCATAAAATGAGACTAGGAAAGTAGTGACAGCATCTTTGTGAGTGACCAAACTGAGAAGTATTACTACCCTTTGAGAAGGCTCCTGTAATTTAGACTACCTTCCTTCTTTGAAAATTAAAACTTTCTTCATTTAAAATTACATTTGCACACAAAGAGAAAACTACTCTAGAAAATGTTTGATTCATATGCATAATAAAGAGGCTATTTTGACCTATGAAACTAAAGGTGGCATGTATTAATTTCATATTGTAGTTTAACAAATTACCAGAAATTTGGTTGTTTAAACAATATAAATTAATTCTCTTACAGTTTAGTGGGGAGGACAGAAGTCCTAAAAATCAAGCAGTTGGTAGGGCTGTGTTCTTCTGGAGGCTCTAGAAGAGAACCAAAGCCTAGGCTTTCCTAGCTTCTAGAGGCCTCCTATGTTCCCTGGCCTGTGACCCTGCCCTCTGTCTTCAAAGCCACTGTGTAGCATCTTCCTGTGTTTCTCTCTGATTCTGAACTTCTTGCTTCCCCCTTATAAAGAGGCTCACAATTACATTGAGCCCATACAGAAAATCCAGGATCATTTTCTCATCTCAAGATTTTTAAGGTAATGGCATTTGCAAAAAATCCTTATTGGAAGTAAGGTAACATATCCATAGGTTATAGGCATTTGAAAATCATCTTTGGGGAGGTTCATTATTCTGACTAGCACAAAGCATTCTAGATAAAAGAAAAGAAAGAGATGAATAAAAGATCTTAAATTTCTTAAAATTTTATTTAGGTATGTATATATGAAAGCAAAATGCATTTTGATTCATTTACACAATTGCAGCACAATTTTTCATTTCTCTGGCTGTTCATGATGTAACGTCACACCCTATGTGAAGTCTTACCTGTATCTAGGGTAATGATGTCCATCTCATTCCACCATTTTTTCTGCCCCCATGCACTTTCTCTAGAGATTCTAAATTTTTAAACCAGTAATGAAAGTAACCTAATTTGTTACATACAAAAAAACCAAAATTAATTGTGTAAAAGATAAACTTAATTTTTTTTAATTCAAAAGAAAAGATTGATAATAAAATTCAAAGATAAACATCCATATTTAACTGCCAAAGTAGATAGGACTCAAAGATCCTTCATTATGATGTTAAATAAGACTCAAAGATCCTTCATTATGATATTAAATAAAAAAAGGATGGGAGTGCCAACCACAGGATTGTGAATAAAATGATGATACTTAAGAATTCTAAACACTGTTGCATTATCTTTATGTATGAAAGCAAAAATAGAGATATTCTCAAATACATAAATGTCAGAACACATATGATATAGACTGAATGTTTGTGTCCCCCCAAATTCATATTTTAAATCTTAACATCCAATGTATTTGTGAAGCCAGTTCACTGTGTACTGGTTACCAGCTTATCTGTGTCTGGTGAAACAGAACACCCCCACACATAACAAGCCATATGAAGCAGATTTATTGCTTACACATAGGCAGCAAAAGATGACAGACAACTGGGATTCCTCATAAGTGGGTTTCCCAAAGCTCAGGAAAGCTGGCCAGAGTGGAAGGAGTCTTGCCAGTGTGTGTCTGACTTGATCAGCAGCTGAGGGACCTAGAAAGCAGCCCATCCTGGGGTCTCAAGATATGCTGAGCTAAAGCACTGAAAAACATTGTATTCTGGGGAAAAGGGAAATGGACCAGATCCTGGACTGTTCTGGTCAGCTCCCTGTCACCTTAAGATGTAGAATTCCCAGCACTTTCCAAGTTATTCTTGAGAACTATAGGTGGAAAAGTTGGGAGAATTAGGTCAGTCCAAGGTTATTGAGATCAGTCCCACTTATTTGGAAGTAGGAATTTGGGGAGATGATCAGGTCATGTGGGTAGATCCCTTATTGATGGAATTAGTACTCTTATAAAAAGAGCTCCCTCTTCTTTTCTCTCATATGAAGACACAGAGAAAAGAGAGCCATCTATGAACATGGAGGAGTATCTTCACCAGACATGCAATCTACCAGTTCCTTGATCTTGGATTTTCCAGTCTACAGAATTGAATAAATTTTAGAAACAAATTTCTGTTTTTCATAAAGCCACCCAGTCTATGGTATTTTGTTATAGCAGCTTGAACTGACTTAGACAATATACCCAGTAAATTCCTGAGTAGAGCAACTCAAAGCCTGGGATAACAGCCAAATATGAATCAAAAGTAAGAGCAGAATATACTTTCTGTTTGTTCATAACCACAACTCCTCTAGGAAGGCATTCTATTTGCTGAGCACTGTAAAATGCAAATTTTTCTGTGGAATTAAGACCCACTTTTTCTTTTTCTTGCTCTTTGAAACACCCATGCTTGATGCTGTGAATTACCCTCTAAGAAGCAAGACAGAAGAAGGAAGAAAACTCAATCAGATAGATGGTGTGAAGCAAGATATTGTGTTGGGGGCAGAGGCCATTGTGGAACATGTGTTGTGGGATGGACAAGGTGGTCATTAAAGAATGAAATATCTACTGTTTAAGTTGTTTGGGTTGCTATAATTGAAACGCCTCTTCTACCTGCCTTTTATTTTATTTTTTTTGGTTTGTATGAGGTGTATGTGCCACATCTGAGCAGATATGACTCAAAGCAAAGAAGCAGCCATGAGAGAGCCATGAGAACACCAGCCCCTGAAGGTCCTAAAAAATTACAGGCAGGTGTTTTGAGTCAGTTTTATGTGGACCTTGAGAGACTGGAAAACACCTAGCTATCATTTGCATTGCGCCTGAACTAGGGAAATTAGAGCTGGTAGATACTTTTAGAGAGCAAATGTTAATGTTCTGAAGTCTAAGTAATATTTAGATTTTTTTTTTCTTCTGCCCTGATGTAGCCTATCACTCTGAGGGAGGGGAGAAGGTTGACATTCACACTCTTGGTTTTATCTCCAAAAATTCATCATTTCCAATCTCAACTTTCTTCTTCTGATTTCCATGACCTCATATCTTCCTGGTGCTCCTTCTGCCCACTGGTCATTTTTTCTGTTTCCTTTGCTTAATCTGTTCTTCTTCATTCTGAACCCACAGTGCTGCCTGACCATAAAAGATAAAAGACATTTACCATTTCTGAGTGAAAACTATTTCAAACTTAGCAACATAAAGCAACAGCTGTTTTTATATCACATATTCAGTGGGTCAGGAGTTTGAAAAGGGCACAGAGAAGGTGGCTTACCTCTTCTGGGAAGATTTGCTCACTGGGATTACCCCTCAGCCTCGGCACTGGAATCATCTGAAGGTTTGATCACTGATGTGTTTGGACTTGGACTGAGGACTGTGGATTGTCTTCTTTACAGCATTTCATCCTCAGGGTCCTGGTGCTTCTTAGAGGGTAATTCAGGGCATCAAGCATGGGTGTTTCAAAGAGCAAGGCAGAAGGAGTCTCATGGCCCTTTTGAACCCAGCCTCAAAAGTTACATGTGTCATTTTCACACACACACACACACACACACACACACACACACACATCCATTACAAACAAGTCCCAAGTCCACCAAGGTTAAAGAAGAAGAGACATAGACTCAGTTCTGGATGGGAGTACTCCAAATATCATACCAGAGAAGAGCATGTGGGAGAGGAGAGGTTGCTGCTGCCATCTTTACAAAATACAATCTGCCACACAAGTTTTGATCAATCCTGTAAATCTCAAGCTAGTATATTTATTTCCCTATTTGACATTTCTACCAGGATCTCATATACATTTCAAGTAAAATCTGACCAAACAAAAAAATATAATTTTTCCCCATGCCAAATCTTAGGGTGATGGTAAGTTTATAAGAGGGTAACTAAAGTTGTTAGATATGAAGAAATTAGCAGTGATCTATGTGTGACTATTCATTGAGCAAATGAGTCAGTATCAAGTTGATTGAGCTAATGAAGGCCTCGGTCACCCTGAAATTCAGGAACAGGTCTATCATAGGAGAGGTCCTTCAAATATTGCAGCACAAGAGCAGACAGGCATTATGCCTGAGACTACCTCTGCAAAACTGACTCTAAGCCAGTTTGTGAACTTAGATTTAAAAAAAGAGAAGTATTGCTTAATAAATGACATCCAAAGATTCTTATAGATAACTGGCCCAGACAGAAATTCAAAATCCAGGAAAACATGGAACTGCAATGGCTCTCAAGCTCAGCTAACAATCCAGAAAGAGCAAACACAAAGTGCACTATGAGATGTTTCTTTGGAACCTCAGAAATTATCACTAAGGTCTAGACAGGATTATACCATATTCATCCAGATACTTATGGAAAACTCAGATGAGCCAAGAATAAATGTAAACCAGCAGCTCATCAGAACATAGAACCAAAGTGACCATTCTAATATAAAAGTAAAGAAGAAAACCAAACCCTAAGAACCTCAATACAACAGGGGAGGTAGCCTATGTCTGCCTCAGTGTAGCAATCTGATTATTTAATCTGAGCATCAGAAACGATTGTGGCTAACAAAAGAGAACAGAGCAAGTTCTTGCAAGTTATGCCAATCATGTTTTGGTCAAGACAGAGTGACATAACCCAGAGTGACATAATGTTCCTTTTAGATATTAGTAAAAGTTTCTTTTGGAAAAGTCAAACCTGATTTCACCTGAATTGATGCAAAGCAATAAGATCCCATCTAAGCAACATTAGAGAGGATGATTGGAACCCTCCAAAAATTCAATTGCACTGGTAGATGTGAGAAGACCAATTTAAGACAGAGACGAATAGTGGAAGCAGCCAAATAGAAAAGAGATATTGAAGGTGGAAAGATAAAGTATGTTGATCTTTCCATGCCTACAGATTTGTCTATTAAGTTTCCTCCTATATTTAACATATAATGGAAATAAAAAATAGCTAATCAGCTTTCATAGACCTCTTTAGTTTAAATAATTTATCAAATAGACATTTCAGCTGGCTTTATTTGAATTACTTTATTTGAATCTACTGCAAGTAGATCTCTCATCTTCTAGAATGTGGAAGTGTATTTTTCTAGAAAGATCAAATTGCTAAGTGTTTTAATATAACTCATCAAGAGCTTTAAGAACCCAGAAACTATTGTATCAGATTGCTCTGGAATAAACTGCTGTGTGTGTGTGTGTGTGTGTATATATATATATATATATATATATATATATATATATATATATATATATATATATATATAT
>NW_025999977.1:13708052-13748624 GCF_001458135.2 Marmota marmota marmota
ATATATATATATATATATATATATATATATATTTATTTATTTTCAAACCCTTGGTGTGAAGCTGCAATAAATAGGAACTATGGATAAGACCAGGAAATGATCTTACTTTTTGTCACTCAGAAATGTCACCTCTTTCTGGGAGACTGGGAGCACAGAGCACTCAATCAGGATCAATAAAAGTCCCAAGATAAAAAGGATTTCTCCTGTTCTATGTCCTAAAAATAGCTGGCAAGTCCAGGTACAGTATTCAGACATTTTCTATCTAGATTAAAGACCTAGATTATGGGGCTGTGTAAACCCCACTTAATAATAGATACTCTTTCTTACTAGACAGTGCTTCACTTGAAAGCCTGGCTGAGGTGTTTCTCCTGCACCAGATAGATGAGTACTGCATTATTAGCCCCATTTTCCTAAAACTGTGTCATTTATCTACATCCAATTCCTCTTTAGATCACTCTTTAAAAATATTGGCCATATTCATGGAAATGCAAGTAAATTTCTTTTCAGAGGGCAGACTTTTTTCCTCCTTTATTAATGTCACCATTCCTATTGCCTTCTCTTTGGTCACCCTCCCACATTGGATACTTATTCTTTCATAAATCTGTGGATAGACCTAGTGTTGTTTTTCTAGTTTGAAATTTTAAGAAATTTCTTTAATATTTCTATCAGTACTGGAGTCAATGCTTATATACATTGACTCAGATGTATGAAAAAGTAATTTTAATGCATACAGTTGACTAACTATTTTCTGTAGCACTGTAGCATCCATTTCAGCAGGTGGCTAAAAATATTCACTAACTGCTTTCCAAACCTTTCTACCCTCTCCCTACATTGGTACAACTAGCATGTAACCCAACAACATTATATTTGTAATTTTGTCTCCTGCCATTTAAAAGTCTCCACTGGATTTACATTCATTCACTTTAGAGCTTATATTGTCAATTGTGACTGTTTTTCTCATTCTGTAGAAACCTTCTCACTATTACTACCACTGGTACCTCTTTCTCTGTATATAATTTGAACACCTGTGAAAACATTTATATGTTCAGGGGGTGCAATGGAAAAGCATTTGGTGTTTCTATCATATCTTGGATTCTCACTGAACTCCAATATGATGGGATAGACATGCTTGAATATTAAGAAAGGATAAGATGAAAAGACTAATTTGCACAAACAGCACCTTTGTTAACTTACTATTATTTTCTTAAAATAAAAGCTTGAAACTATGTGGACATGGGTTTGCTAAAACCACTAAAATTTGTAGATTCATGTTCTTTTACCATCAATAAAGGAAGATTTTCCTTTTGATACTAGTCTATAAGAAAATGATACTTATTAAAGTGTCATTTTCTCCATAAGGTAAATGTTCTAAAAATGAAACAACCATACTATTCAGTCAGTTTTTTCATTGTTGCAACAACAACAACAACAACAACAAACCTGACAAGAACAACTAGAGAAGGAGAAGTTTATTTGGGGGCTCACAGTTTCAGAGGTCTCAGTCCATAAATGACCAACTTCATTCCTCAGGGCCAGAAGTGAGGCAGAACGTCATGGCAGAAGTGTGTACAGGACAAAAGTGGTTCAAGAAATGGCCACTAGGAAGCAGAGAGAGTGAGCCCTCTTCACCAAGAACAAAATATATTCTCCAAAGGCACGCTCTGCAATGACCTACCTCCTCCAGCCACACCCTGCCTGCCTACAGTTACCACCCAATTAATCCCTGATTAATGCACCAATTAGGTCAAAACTCTTATAGCCCAGTTATTTCACCTCTAAACCCTCTTGCATTGTCTCACACATGAGCTTTTAGGAAACAGCTCACATCTAAACCATAACACAAACCCATTCTTCTAAAATGCTGCACATGCCAATACTGTAAGCTTCATCCACAAACCCTGACTTATTTGGGAACCTGCTTTTTTTTATGGTTGCATATTTGTAGGAAAAGTTATTGTGGACGTATAATCATTAGGTAAAAGACTTAGGTAAGTCGTGCCTTAGCTAAGTGTACAGGATATTTTTATATTATGTAAATTAATTCCACAAACATAAACTGAACAACTACACACACTCTTTCTCCCTCATTCTCTTACACACTCTCTCTCTTGCTCTCTCTGATATATACAAACACTCTCTCTTTCTCCTTCTCTCTTTTTCCCTCTCGTACACACGTATATACATACCATTGATTATGCTCCCTCTTAGGTAATTTTCCAATAAGCTACGAGATTCAAAGATTTTCCATTATTATCTGAGAAGAGAAAAATGTGCTGGGCAATTTTCACTTTGTATATCTCCATGATGAGATGGAACAAGTGAGACAAAGTACATTAAATGAGGGAAGACCTGCAATAGTTGAAGTATTAAAATCCCCCAGTAGAGTCACATTTTATTTCATTTACACATAGTTTTATAGAACAGTATTTAATGCATGAGGAATAGTCATCTATCCTGAAATCACAGGGACCATTACAAACTGATGAATGCTTCATACACCATATAAATTAGATGAAAAGGAACCAAGAGGATGGGAGCAAAAATTAGATAAAGGGGGCACCGCTTGGAAAGGTTAATACTGGAGCCAGTGATCTGCAAAGGTCAGGTGAAAGTTTCCAAGTGTCTCTAGCAGAAGCTTACTTCTTCCATAAAAGCCACCCAACTGGCATCCTTTCTCTGGTAAACTGAACCAATCTTGATGCACAACAAGGTAAACTATTCCAAAACAAAAGGGCATTTCCAATCCAGCTGGAGGATTCATTCTGTCCCTGAAAAGTAAGCTCAGGAATGATAAGTCAAACCATAACTTATGAAGAGTGAGATTCACAGAATAGTCCTGAGCAACAAATACAAATAGATAAAGGACATTTAATTTTAAAATGCTTGAAATAATAGCAAAAATAAAACAACAACAAAAACAGCTGCCTATGATTATCTTCTGTGTCTGTTTCTCCAATTTGAACTTTCTATAAAATTGGTCTTGAATACTTTTCATTTTATTTTATTTTGTTTTTGAATTTTTAGCACATAGTAGTGGAATTCATTTCTACACATTTATAAATGCATATAACATAAGTTTTCTCCATTTCAATCTGCAGTACTATCCCTTTATCTTCCTCTCCCTCTCCCAATACCCTTCCTCTATTCTGTTGGTCTTCCTTTTATTTACTTGTTTTTAATGGGTACATTATAGATGTAAATAAAATTGGAATGTATTGTGATATATTCATGAATGCCAATAGAATAATTTGGTCAACTTTATGCTGTGGTTCTCCTTTTCTACATGCCCCCACAAACCTCAAAGTCTTAAGAAGTCTTAAGTGTCTTAGTGACAGCAATAGATAGCAATGGCTCACCATATAGTAAGCTATCAGTATATTCCAGGTCCTGTTCTAATTGCTTTATGGGTATGAAAACATTCAATAGTTAAAAAAAAATAAGATGAGATGTGCCTTTTGTTGTTGCTGTTTTACTACAAATGAACCCAGGACTGTAAGTGGGTTAGGTATTTACCTAAGGTCACACAGCTTGGAAGGAGCAGAGACCTACTTTGAATCCAAGAAGTCTAATGGCAGAACCTATGCTCTTTTTTATTTGGGTGCCAGGCATTGAACTCAGGGGTACTCGAACACTGAGCCACATCCCCAGCCCTATTTTGTATTTTATTAGAGACAAGTTCTCACTGAGTTGCTTAGTGCCTCACTAAGTTGCTTATGCTGGTTTTGAACTCATCATCCTCTTGTCTCAGCCTCCTGAACCACTGGGATTATAGGTGTGTACCACTGAGCCTTGCAGAACCTATGTTCTTAACTACTCTACTAAACTGCTTTCAACATTCAGTGTGGCATGGGATTAAGCAAGAGAGGCCATATGAAGTGTTATCTGCCCAAAAGAGAAGACTTACTGTGGAGCCTCTCTGCCTTTATTCTTCAAACTAGTCCCCCTGCAGGTAAAGTCAGGTCCATCACCCACATTTGCATTTGGCTTCCAGGGAAGGTTTTTTCCTTTCCTTATAGGATCTTTAGCTCCAAAAATGATTAACTCTTCTTACAAAATTGTTGTTACACTAACCAATTAAATTTAGCATCCCTAGCATAAATCATCACTTAAATACTGTGTGGCACCTTAAGGGCTTAGGAGTCATCTTAAGGAGTCAGGTCTTTCGGACATCAAAATCTCAAAATAGAATATCTTGATAATATTTGGCCAAATTTTGCTTCAAATAGATCTGTGGATGGTCTGGCTGGGAATAAATTTGGACAGATCCAAGTTTAGAAGAACAATTCCAAAATAAAATACCAGGAAGTTCACAGTTCTTTTTTTCATTAGAAAATAAAAGCATTCCTTCTCAATAAACAAGTTGTATAACATTATAAATCTATCAAATTTAGGCTTCTACTACAGATTGAGGTTTCACTCTATCAAGAACTTTAATGGCACACAGCCCCACAAAATAGTCCATTCCTATTTCATAGTGTTTTTCAAAACCGGTCATTTCCACCTCTAAATCAGACATGTTTGCCCCTGGATCCCCACGTTGTTCACAAATGTGAAGGATGCTGCACAGACCTGAGACCCACATTGACCACAGTTCTGGCCACATGCACATTGACTTCAGGAGCTGGCCTTTTGTCTCTCCATCTCTGGACTTTTCACGAAGGTAAAAAATATTTCTTAACAACTAGTAATCCCTCAGCATTGATATTCAGTCATGGCATTGCAAATATCTTTCCTCTTCCTAGTGAACATTCATAATTTGATCGTTCAGTTGTTTATGTTCATCTGAGCATGACTACTGTTATGGTTTAAGTATGAGGTATCCCCCCAAAGCTCATGTGTGAAACAATGCAAGAAGGTTTAGAGGTGAAATGATTGGAGTATGAGAACCTTAATCTAATCAGTAAATTTATCCCCTGATAGGGGTTAACTGGGTGGTAACTGAAGGCAGGTAAGGTGAGGATGGAGGAGGTGGGTCTCTGGAGGCATTCTCTAGGTTTATATACTTTGTCCCTGGGGAGAGGAATCTTGCTCTTTTAGCTTCCTGGTGCCATGTTTCGACACCTTTCTCTGCCACACTCTTCTGCCATGATGTCCTCCTGCCTCACCTTGAGCATTATAAATGGATTCAGCTTTTGATAGACTGAGACCTCTGAAACCATGAACCTCCAGATAAATTTTTCCTTCTTTAAAACTGTCCTTGTCAGGTCTTTTGGTCATGGCAGTAGAAAAGCTGTCTAAAACAATCACTTCTATACTAATTCTAGTGATCGTGTTTTGTCCCCATCATAATCTTAGCATGCTCCATTGTGATTGATCCATCTATCTAATCTATCTATCTATCTATCTATCTACCTACCTACCTACCTACCTACCTATCTTCCTACCTTAAAGGCCTAGAAACAGAAATCTTTCACTTCTAATGCTTACCTTTGTTTGACATTTAGATAAGAATCCAGAAACATGAAAGGATTTGTTAAGGTTTGAGAATTTCCTCCATTTCACTTTCAAATTGATGATCATTCTAATGCAGATATTTTAATTTGTCATTAATAACTTTAGGCAGAGGGTAGGCTTTGAAAATGTACATTTACTTTTCTATGCTTTAAAAATTACCTTTCAGAACTGAAAGCATTATGCATGAGGCCCTGGGTTCAATCCCCAGCACTGCAAATTAAATAAATAAATGCATAGATAGATTTAAGTAGATATCTGTATATCTATTCCATAACATCATTATTCACAGTAGCCAAAACAACCAAATGTCTGACAATTGCATATATAGTACAATTGTATATACACACTCGATATATTGTTATTCATCTTAAAAAAGGAAGGCAATTCTGACACAATGTGACCATGTGGGTGAAACTTGAAGATATTTTGCTAGGTGACATAAGCAAGTCACAAATATTGCATAATTCAACTTATGTGAAGTATCTAGAGCAGTCAGATTCTTATGGAAAAGGACCAATAGTTTCCAAGGCCTGAGAGGAAGAGAAATGAGGAGTTATTGTTTAATGGGTACAAAGTTTCAGTTTGAGAAGATGAAAAATTTCTTGAGATGGACTGTGGTGAAATTGTAGGACAATGTGAAAGCACAAAATGTCACAAAACTGTACAATTTGAAATGGTTAAAATGGGAACTTTTATGTTATACATATTTATTACAATAAAAACATGCTTCAGTTTTTTCAAAAAAATCCTTGAAATCCCCCCACACTCCAGTACATGTATTTTTAAGCTCTCATTATTGTTTTGTGGCATTATCAGTTTCCCATGGACAACATGATTTTTTCCATGTACTTGCTCCTTTATACTCTTTTAAAAATATATTAGCTTTATTGCTTAAAATGCCATACAAAATGTACCCTGGGAACAGAATGTCTAAATATTGTCAACACTGCGGCATTCTGGTTTTCCCACATCCAACTCTGGGCAGTCTAGTCTTGATTGTTAAGCATTACAGTATTCCATGTTTGCTCAGTTCTCAGACTGTTTCTGGCAGTTTCTCAGAACTTTTCAAGTAATTACTTTTGGGGTATCAAGGGACTTATAACAACCAAAGAGCATGTTGCTCATCTCAGTCATTGTCTGGGTGCATTGACACCCATTCTAAAGGCACTGACACTATTTTGTGAGCCTGGCCTCATGATTGAGATCACATAATTGCAATAATTAGGAAACTCACCTCAGGATATTATCAGAATGACCCACCCAAACCCAAGTCCATATGGTTTGAAATAGCTAATGAGTCAGTTAATGTGCTATGTCCAGGAGTAATGGGTACTCAATATGGATGGCGTGAAGGTATAATTTACCAACATTCTGACTGATTAAGGGTTTCAAGTGGACATTATGTAACTTAAAGAGGGTTCAAGGTATTAACAGTTTTAATAGTTGAGACAAAAGGAAGAAGCAATGATTATTTAAAAATCAGGGGCATTGGAACTTGAACAATTTCTCTCAATAGCGTGTTCCAGGATGAAAAACTTAATGCTATATAAAGTCAAATGATGATGTAGGTTTAAGCAGCCATCTGTAATACTGTGGAGAGGTGTAGGGGCTGCTACTGACTGAGTCCTGTGCATAACAGAAAAGGAAAGAAAATGTTCAAAATTGAACCCACTAATTTTGAGATGGAGAAAAGAGAGGAAGTCCTATTACAAAATAATCATAATAAGGCTAGAATCAACACTATCAGATGTCTACTATATGGAAGAAAGAGATTTACTTGGTAATTGACTTATTTCTCATTTCTTATATTAGTATTATCTCAAATTATCTAAATACTCATAATACTTTAGAGTAACCCATTGTTTGTGTCATCTTATAGAAAGTAAGAATTCAAAGTATAATAAATTGAAATTAGAAAAACTTCTAAGGTAACATTTTAGCTATCATCAGAAACCCTTATGACGAAGGTCCATGTTAAGTTTTTGAATATGTAGGAATTTTGAGTGTGAAGGAATTTAAGTAAAGAATGAGTTTTTTTGGGGACTGAACTCAGGAGCACTTGACCATTGAGCCACATCCCCAGCTATATTTTGTATTTTATTTAGAAACAGGGTCTCACTGAATTGCTTAGCTCCTCACTTTTGCTGAGGCTGGCTTTGAACTTACGATTCTCCTGCCTCAGCTGCCCAAGCAGCTGGGATTATAGGTGTGTGCCACTGCACCCGGCAGGAATGGGTTCTTAATTTGGAGTCCATAAACAGTAGATTTCTGGNATATATATATACATACACACACACACATAGGACATTTATCTTTTCTACCTTTTACACAAATAATAGCATATTTAACAAAATAATCTGTACCTTGTATATTGCCACTTAATATATTTTGGTAATTATTCCATATCAATAGATAGAAAAACGCCTCCATCTTTTAAATGTTTAATGCAGTGTTTGATTATATGGAAGTACTACACTTTATTTGACCAATTTTCTGTGGATTTCCACTTAGTATTCAGTCTTTGTTATAATATGGATATGAAGTATTCCCCAAAATGTCCTGTGTTAATGCAGGAATATTCAGAGATGAAATGATTGGAGGTGAAATGAGAGCTTTAACCTAATCAATTCATTCTACTTTGAATGGACTGGATGGTAATTGTAGGAAGGTGGGGCATGGCTGGAGGAGGTGGGTCACTGGGCTGTGCACTGAAAGGGTTCATCTTCCATGTGGCCCCTTCTCTCTTTCTGCTTCACAGCCTGCCATGTCCTGAGCATCTTCCTTCTTCCATGCCCTTCCACCACAATCTGCTGCTGCCTTATTTGAGCCCAGAGTCCAATGAAGTCAGCCCACCATGGAGTATAGCTCTGAAACTGTGAGACAAAATACAATTTTCCTAATCTAAGTTGTTTTTTTGTTGGATGTTTTGGTCATAGCCATGCAAAACTGACTAACAGAAATTGGCATCTGAACTAAACTCTTTGGTGTGACTAACCACGTGGCTTAGAAGCCTTTGGAGCTCATTTGAAGGGGAAATTTTTAAAAAGTTTGGAGATGGAAGCTGGAGAAGCCTTAAAATTTTATAAGCAGAGCTTGATGGGAGATTTTAGTAGGAGCCCAGAGAAGCAGAGTGCCAATAAGAGGGCAGACTGGGCTTATTTTTAAAGGGAAAAGTGGACTCTGCTGGGAAATTGGACTAGAGGCCATTTATGTAACATTTTGGCAAAGAACTGGTCCACATATGCTCATGTTCTGCAACTTTATATAAGGCTGAATTTAAAGACAACAAAGTGATTAAACTGTGCAAGAAATTCCAAAAAACTAGCAGTTTGGCCAGAAAAGTGCATATAAAATTGAGGCCAAAAAAAGGATATGATTATTGAAGAGATTATAATAATGAAAGAGATGATAAGTACTTTGCACAAAGATGCTAAAAAACATGGCTCGAGGGCATATCAGGAATTTGTAAGACCACATCCATTACAAGCTCAAGGACATCGAAAGAAAAATTCCTTTGAGAAGATATCTTGGGGCATTCTGTTTGTACAGAGGGGCCTGAGAAGTTGTCTCACCATGCTCAGCTTCCCAGGCATTCAGAGGCTCTTGCAGCAGTGTTTCCAGATGAGCCAGCTACTGTGCAACCTGGTGACAGAACTTGGCATCATCCACATAGTGTTTGTCATGTAGGAATGCAGAACACCAAAGTTAAGGCACCATGGTAGCTTCCACTGAGACATAATAGAAAGGCCTGGGGGCCAGGCAAAGTGTAGCAGGGTTGGAATCCCTATGGGATACCTCTGAGAGGGTGATGCATAAAGCTGTGAAGCTGACCCTGAAGATGGAATGGAAACCACTGGAATTAAGAGATGCCAATAACAGGGACTGCCTGCTAAAGAAAGCTTCTGGCTGCAAAAAGAAGAAGGATAAGAGAGGTCATTAGTACAACAGGTAAGACCTAAGGAGTAGGCCTGAACTATTGGTAAACAGATCTTGCCATCGTGTGTCCTACATGCTATATGTATGTTATGGGACCTGTTTTCCCAGCTGGGTTTCATTCTTAATTTGGTCCTATCCCTTTTTTTTCTATGCCCCTGTTCTGTCCTTTGGAATGAGAATGATTATATATATGTATGTATATATAATTTGCTGTTGATTTTTATAGGGGCTCACAACCAAGAGTTTGTCTTGAGTTGCAAATGAAACTTTGGACTTCGACTTTGGGTAATGCTGGAACTGTTAAGACCATGGGAAATCTTGGAGATGGACTAAATGCATTTTGGATTGTGATATGACATGAGCTTTTGGGGAACAAGGGTTAAATGTAATGGCTTGAACATGAGGCATGCTCCCAAAACTCATATGTTAATGGAGGAATATTCAGAGGTGAAGTGATTGGATTACAAGAGCTGTCACCTTTCATCCCATCCTAGTTTGAATGGACTAGGTGGTGATTGTAAGCATGTTGGGTGCGATTGGAGGAGATGGGTCTCTGGGGACATGTGCTAGAAGGGTTCACCTTCCCTGTGGCCACCTTCCCTTTTCATCTCTGCTTTTGTCTGCCAGTCCTGAGCAGCTTCTTTCCACCATGCCCTCCACCATGATTTGTTTCACCTTGGGCCCAGAACAGTGAGTCAGCTAACCATGGTCTAAATCTCTGAAACTGTGAGCCAAAATAAGCTTTTCCTCCTCTGAGTTGTTCTTGCCAGGTATTTTGGTCACAGAGACGCAAACCTAATATAGTCTTTTACTATTTGATGTCCCTAAGAAGATATTTTGTTCATATAGATCTTCCACATATTTTAATGTTTATTCTTAGTTTTGTCAACTTGTTTTGTACTTCTATTTTATTTTATTGTGGGGCTGAGGATTGAATCCAGGGCCTGCACATCCTAGGCAAGTGCTCTACCACTGGCATATATCTTCAGCCCTGTTTATTTGATTTTGAGACAAGGGTCCTCCTAAATTGCCTGGGCTGACACTGAACCAGCCTTCTTGTAGTTGGGGTTAGAGATGTGTGCCACTGTGCCTGATTTTTTTTTCATTTTTAATGCTTCTTTTTAATCTATCCCTAATGGTTTTCATTTTTCTTTTTTGGTTTAGTGCATGTTTCTTTTTTCCTAAAAAGGGTGAATTGTTTGAAAAATTGAAAGTATATAATTTTCTAGTTTTTCTGGTTGTTCCTGTATAACTGTACTTTTATATAATATAGTCAATTCTCTATTTCTTGAAATAGTATTTATTTACTCTCTACTCTGAGCAATAAGGGAATTGGTATATTTTTGATAGTTAGATATATTGGTCCTCTTCAAAAATTCAGCTTTATGAACAATATCATGCAGATGATTTTGAATGTATTACCATGAATGAGAAGGACTTGTTCAAAGGAGGGTCTACATCAGACCTAGGCAGTCGATAAGGCTGAGAGATTCTGAAATAACTGGACTGACAATTATTTTCCTGTAAATTTGAAAATCATAGGAGTCTTATTTATATGCTTAACATGATTTAGGTCAAAACTTTCTATTCCCATCACATATCCTGATTTCTTGGATAAATACCTCACTGGCTGACACGAATGAGTTATAGCTAAACTTTAATTAATAAAGTTTACATTAATAATGTAATTAATAATATTTACATTTATATGATCATTGCTAGATTTTTTGAAAATCTTAGATATTTCTGATTAATCTCAGAGCAGGTATTACCTGATACTTAATATACCAATAGTCACTGATAGTGTTGCCCATTTTGTGACAGCAACATTAAAATTTCTCTTTCTTGTTCTCATGTTTAAAATTGCCTCATTATTTAGTAGTTAATTCAACAAATATTTTTAAGACATAAACATTTTTTAAGGGCAGTATAGTTACAAATTTGAGGAAAATCTAGTCCTTGCATGTTGTGAGTTGAGTTTATCTGCTAAGTCATTTAAAAAGCCATTTTAAATACTATGTAAAATACTGTAATAGTGATAAGCATATGCACAGAATAGAAGCTAAGCTTAGTGGGTTGGGGATGTAGCTCAGTGATAGAACACTTCCCTAACTTGTGTGAGACCTTGGTAGGTTGGGGGTGTTACTCAGTGACAGAATACTTCTCTAACTTGTATGAGGCCTTGGGTTCACTTCCCAGTACCACCACTACTACCACGGGAAAAAAAAAAAAAAAAAAAGCTAAGCTTCATGGTACAGGAAATTTCCCAGAGTTGAAGACACACAATCAATAAATGTGTAGAGATTATTTGAAGGAAGTGAAGGTATAGACTGGGAATTGGTGAGCTCCCAGAGCAGAGGGAACATGGTAGGCAAGTGGAACAAAACCTGCAGAAAGGAGAGAACCCCTCTTCATATCTTCACAATTGGATAATTGGATGTGGTCATCTGTGCCTGGATTATAGAGAGGGAAGTTAAAATGAAAAATCAGTGTGGTTCTTAACCAGATTATATGTCACTATAAAATAAACAAAATCCACCAAAGTTTAACTATAGTTTCTCTTCCTAGAGCAGTATTTTTATCTAGAAAAATTGGAGAAGTCAGATGTATATTAGGTAGCCAAGAGGACCTATGAGATTTTCTGCAGAAGTATTATAACTTGATAAAAGGTATAATTCACTATTACAACATTACCTTATATTTATAAATGAAAAATACATTTTGAAATGCAAATTTCAGGAGCATAATAATCTAAAAATTCTTTTCTACAAATGGAACTTGAATTTTAAAAAGTGGGGAAATACATGATTCATAAAATGGAAATACAAGATAAAATGAACCAAATAAAACATTTGCTCTTATTGAAGAGCTGAGCTTAATTTAATGCTTTTAAAGCGTTTGTTTTAAAAAATATATTCTCTAATGTATAAGTGAGATTATGTTCCACATATTTGTTTTCCTCTGCTTTGATGCCATATGTACAATGAATATGTTCATATCATGATGAAAGCAGTTTTGAAAAATTCATGTGATCCAATTTATTTATTTGTTTAATGGGAATTTAAAATCAAATCCAAGAAAGTGGCTTTACCATCATTATCAAGAAATAAGGTAACTGACTTCTCTTTCAAAAATATTTATTATATATTTAATCACATAGCTTAAATCTGTACTCATTGTAGACAAGTGTTAGTGCTCTGGAAAGTAAGGATCTCTCATAAAAGGAAAATTGGAGCTTTCCTCCTCAGGATAGTAATGTAAGCACATATTTTATTATTCCCTAAGTTCTAAGGAGTTGGTAAAAAAGATGTACTAGTGGAATAAACAAAGAAGAGATTGTTGAAAGTGTCGAAACCAAACAAAAAAGGCCATGAAGAAGCCCCAACTTAGAGGAATATTCCTACAAAATCTAGTGCAGATGGAATCAAATTGTGGGCCGCAGTAAGTAGTGTATGATTAGGCACTTACGACAAATAAATAAAATAAAAATACAGATAAAAAAGTTCACCTGATAAATAAGGTTTTGATCCTCTTCTCCAAAATTGAATCTCTGAACAGAATCTGAGCATGGAGTCCCCTGAGATGGTCAGTGGAGAACAAGTAAGTTGGCTCTGGCAGGTGCAGGGTGTCCTCCAATAGGGCAATTGGTTGAGGTGAGTAATGCCCCCACAGGTCACCAGTGAGATTAGTCGTGTCAGGTGGAAAAGGAAGGGAAAAGTGCTCATCTAACTTTGAGCTAGCCAACAATGTTGGCAGGAAACCTCAAAGCAGAGCGTTACCCCTCATGTGATTGCGTCCCCAGAAACTTGTGCTACTTGCTGCACCACTGGGGACAAGAAAAATAAAGCTGCAGAAAATGAAGATGCTTTCTCTTCCCTTTTGCCTGGAGTTAAAAGCTAGAAGAGAAGTTTACGTGATTGTTGGATAATCCTATATATCAATTCCCTCAAATAAGTAAAATGTATGGCTCTGTAAAGTTGAACAAATAGAAAAATTATCAGAAAAGTAGAAATAGTATTTCAAAAGAGAAAAACTATCATGAAGAGAGAAGCAAATACCTCTTTGGGGTGGGGGAGGAGAGAAGAAAAACAGATCTATTTCAAGAAACAGGAGCAATTTTTCAGAAATCGCTATTTCCTGTTCTCCATAATAGCCTAGGAAACATGACATCTCTATAAATACAACAATTTAGAATTTAAAAAAATTTCATTTAGATACAAAGTACAATTCTTATACAATTAGAATATATAATATAGAATCTGTAAATCAGAATTTCTAGCTGGGTCCTCAGTGTACACCAGTTAGTCTTAGCTACAAAGGAGGATCACTGGAGCCTAGTTTAAGACCAGCATGGGCAATATAAGACCCCCATCTCAAAAACATACAAATGAGCAAACAAAAAACCAAATATAGAAAAATATGATGATTAAAATACTGTCAATAATAATGTTTATTATTATTATTTATTAGTATAATGTTTATTATTGTTTATTAATATAATGTTTATTATTATTACACTTATTATGAGCTAGACAAAATTTTAATATTTTATATACCCTAACAGATTTTATCCTTACAGCATTATAAAATGGGTAGCTGGACACAGTGGCATAAGACTATAATCCCAGAGGCTCAGGAGGCTAAGGTAGGAGAATTCCAAGTTCAGAGTCAGTCTTGGCAACTTAAGAAGACCCTGCTTCAAAATTTAAAATAAATGAATAAATTAAATGGGCTGTGGTTAAGCTCCCCTGAATTGAATCCCTGGTACAAAAAAAGTAAAGATGGGTATTGTTGTTCTCTCTACTTTACAGATGAAGAAACTACAGCAAATTTCAAGCAACTTGCATCAAATAAGAATTTGTTAAGTGATAGAGTTAAGCGGTATAATGCAAAAACAGAATTAATTCTAGAAAAGGGGAGTAGACATATCTAACTATCAAGGTAAAAACTGGGGAAAATTTACTTGCATAAATTAATACCTTTATTTAATTAAAAAACTAGTTTAAGGTAAAAGTGCATAAACTTTGCTTCAGAATTAATCTCTTTCCTTCAATATTGAATTCCAGAGAAGGAGTTTCAAATATAAAAGATTACAATATTCTATACTTAGCCAAACTAACATTTACATTTGAGGGCAACATAATGCTTCTTCATGCTCTACAAAGACTCACAAAATATATCAGCTACATGTTCTTTTTTAAAATTTTAACCAAAATAATAATTGTCAGATAAGAAATAGACTTTAATGAAATAACTAAAATGCTAAGTAAACAATAAAACCTGCTTTAGAAATTTATATTTATATGTTATATATATACAAAATACATAACATGTCTGATATATATATATATATATATATATATATATATATATATATATATATATAAAACATACTTTAAATACTTAGTACAGAGGTCAAAAGGAATTCCTGAAAGGAAAGATAATATTTCACATTTATTGAATGATTACTAAATGCCAGGTGCTTTTCATGCATTACTTAATATAACATAAAATAATAATGAGGTAGGTATTTGTATCCTTGACCAGTTTTATATGTAAGAACAATAGAATTGGCAAGTCCGTATAATTGACCATGGTCACACAGCTAGGTAATGGTAAAGCCTGGGTTTACAGCCAAGCATGTTTGTTTTTAGAACAAACATAACTTTGCTTCATAATAACAAATGTAAAAGACTGAATTATTTCACAAACACAACAGAGAAGCTAGTAAATAAGCCTGAGATTGGATAATGATGGCAAAAGCTAAGTGCCTGTTAAGTCCTAAAGGACTTAATAGTTTGATTTTTTTTGTTCTTGAAGTTGGCAAAGACATATAAGTTAAACATTTCCAGGATTTGAATATAGCCACCATTAGGATAACAGTCAATTAGTGTCCTATTGTGACTGTAACACATTATCACCAACAGTATCTTAAAACAATATAAATGCATTATCTTATAGTTCTAGAGGTCAGAATCCTAAGTGAGTTCCACTGGGTGAAGATCAATGTTAGCAGGACCCCTAAGAAGCAAAATGGACCACTTGGGTTCCATTATGTCCTGGTACCTTCCCTCATCCCTGATCTATGTTTTTATTGCAAAAACTCTACTTGCATATGATAATTAATAATCACCTTTTACCTTAAGCAATCTTTCTATGGAACTCTTTTTTAGAAAACCAACAGAAGTCCTAGCCAACATATAATATTATCTTTGAAACCATTGTCAATTTCCCATATAAGGCTCTACATTTTTCCAAGGTAAAGATTATAAAGGAATTCATTTTTTAGTTTCCAGGACCAAACACAGTGCCTTATATATGGTAAGCACTCAAAAACTGAACTGAATTCTAAAAGTGCATAAAGTCAAAGTAGAACAGGAGTGAAAATGGTTCTTATGAACTCTACAACTAATGTCAATGATAACTTTAGTTTTTAATATAGCATATGAAGGTAAAAGCTAAACCTGATTTTTTTTTTTTTTGTACCAGGGATTGAACTCAGGGGCACTTGACTCCTGAGCCACATCCCCAGCCCTATTCTGTATTTTATTTAAAGATAGTGTCTCATTGAGTGAGACCTAAGTGCCTAAGTGCCTTGCCATTGCTGAGGCTGGCTTCAAACTCAGTATCCCTCTGCCTCAGCCTCTGGTGCCACTGGGATTATAGACATGCACCACCATACCTGGCCTTTACCTGATTTTGACTAATGATAACTATTACAATTTTCCTTACAGCAAAATGAATAGTTAGTTTCATCTAACTCATTTTACTTAGTGTCCTTGCCCCCAACCCAAACTTGAAAGATTGTAATCAATGAGTCTGTCCTCCTAATAGGAAATTAGCCAGGTATTTAACTGTAGCTGAAAGAACATTGTATTAGTTGGAGTTACCCTTGATGATATGGATTGAAAATTTATATTACTGTTGTCCAATGCACATTGTCTAGATTTGGTGATTTATCACTTTAAGAAGGTAGGACAGGACATTACTTATAGCAAATTACAGTAGAAGATGTCCAAGTTTTGCACCAATTTTTAATGCATGCATCAATTTAAAAACTAAATAATATGAACCAATTAGAAAAGAATTATCTCTGCTAAGATTAGATGCTATTAAATCATGCTATAAAAAGTGGAAACATTGTGATGTTGTTATTGTTTAGATAATATATCTATTATCTACTAGTTTTATAAAGGAAATAACCTACAATATATACAAAATTTGGATAAATTGATAAAATTTTACAGTACCATGTAAAATTGACATCACTATTTTAATTGGTTTATACTGAGCAAAGTTATGTATTTTAATAAAGTCTTTAGCAACAATTAGTTGTTTAAAAAAATAGGAAGGAGATTATATATTTAAAATTTTTAGATAATTAAAAATTAAATTCTTTACAAAGTTACCATAAAAAGAACATTTTAACTCGTTTCTTTCATTTTTCATAATATATTATCAATGAAACCATGTGAATATATTCTCTATAGCTGAGTTTTCTACCATTTTGCCTCATTATGCATTTTTTTAAATTTATTTTTTAGTTGTAGATGGATACAATATCTTCATTTATTCCTATGTGGTGTTGAGGATCGAACCCAGTGCCTTGCATGTGTGAGGCAAGCGCTCTACCGCTGAACTACAGCCCCAGCCCCTCAATATACATTTTGATGGCCTTAGTAGATATATAAACAACAGACACAAATAAATGTGGGTTGAAGTTACATAAATAGTTTCTGTAGATGCGTGCAGGTTATTTACTGCGGATGATGACCAAATTTTCATTATGATATTTAAAGGTCTTTTTATACTATGTCTGCTTCTATATTTCACCATTAAAATGTTTGGGCATTTAAAGAACAGAGACTCCAGCAGATATTTTTTTCTTCTTTACTTTGCTTTTTTAGTTTAATTTTATTCACCTAAAACTAGAAATAAAATTATTTTTAAGAGTACAAAATAGAATACATTTAAAATTTAAATTTTGCTCCTTTTTGAAAGATTATTCTCTAAAAACCTACTTCTTAGTAGTTCTGACTTATAAAACCTTGAATACTTTGAATTTTCAGGTTTCGACATGTTTGATCAGGTGTTTGACACTTCAAAATGAATTGGAAGATTTTAATGTTATACTTTTCATTTAAAAGCCTGCCTGCATAATGGTGACCAAAATATTTAGTATTATTTAGATAAAATGTGCCAAATGGCTTTGGCTAGTAAATATGATTTTCCCTGGTATGATAAAATAGCAAATAAAGATGGTCTTTATCCCTGGTTTCTGGTACAGAGCTCCTAACACCTTGGAATTCCCTGAGTGACAGGAGTTGTGTTTTATTATTTATAATGAATCCTTTGCCACAATCCCTAGTTTATGGTAATGAGTTGGCATCAGGTAGACCTGAATAGGTAGTTTCAGGGGAAACTGTTGTTAGATGGTTGAAACTTTCAACACTCCTTCCCCAAACTTCGGAGAGCTGAAATAGGTAGAGATTGAGTTCAATCATTGATGACCACTGATTTAGTCAAGCATTCCTGAGGAACAAAACCTTTAAAGTGACTCTTGAGCCAGGAGATACTGGAAGCTTTGGGTTGGTACAAATTTAAGGTTTTGGAAAGTTGGTGCTCATAAAGAGCATGTTCAGTCTGCCTCTGTGTTGCCTTAGGGATCTCAGCCAGTTGGCTGTTCCTGGGTTGTATTCTTCATTTCACCTGGTAATCAAAAGTATAGTGCTTTTCTGAATTCCATAGTTGTTCTAGTCAATTATTAAACCTAAGGGCAGTTGGGCTGTGGGAACTTCTGATTTTTACCCAAGCAGAACAAAAGCTTGGATAGCCTGGACTTGTAACTAGCATCTGAAATGAGGGTAGTCTTATGGAATTGGGACCTTAAACCTGTGGATCTGATCTCCATATAGATGGTGTCAGATTAGGACCAAATTGAAGTCTACTCAGTTGTTATCACAATCAGAGAATTGTTGGAAAAGCGTAGACACAAATATTGTCATCCATAGTGTGATAGTTTAAGTCCTAGCATTTGTGTAATGGCAAATGACATCTTTAAATCTGTGGCATAACAATGAGAACTCTTAGATTTTGACCATTATAATTTCATTATATTGAACTGGTTTGATCTGCCATGTATATTAACAAAGGTTTAAAAATGAAATTTCAGGAGGGATATGTCATGAACATATCTCTTACCAACTTAACAATTTAAGATCTGATATTAGGAAGGAAAAAATCATCAAGGGGAAAATCATATCAGACAAAGCTTGTGTATTTATTCCATGATTTAATATGATTTACTAGAGAGATGGCACTGAGTCATTGTTTACATTTGTTAATTGAAATTCTGGTTCAAGTATCTACTCAGCTAGCAGCTATGGACAGAAGCATTTTGGCTAGCAGTTGGAATAATCATAAATGGAGGCAGAACATTAGACCTAAAAATAAGAGGTAGAAATACCAAAAGAGAAATGTCATAAATGTTACTAACTGAAACCAATTTCACTGGATAGTATATGTAGACTGGGGTCTATGACCAATCAAGTTCTTCATTCCTATCTAACCAATATTGCTGAAGTTTTGCCCTTGCCCTAGGGTACCTAATATGTAAAGGAAAGTTGCTGGTCCTAATGCAAATTTAGTGACTTTAATTGTCTTCTCTTATATTACCTAAAAAACAAACAAACAAACAAAAAACCCTTAGGTGTTAAATATTTATATCTACATCTATCTATCTGTATCTATCTATCTATCTAGATATTAATTTGATTGGAGAATATTCAAATGACTGACTCTAAAAACAAAGCATTTGATCTCCAAGGTATGGAAGCTAGCTACTTTGCTTTATGATGGTCCCTAAGGAAATGAATTAGAAAATGCCTGTGAAAACAGAAACACTTGGAAAGTCATAATTGCACTAAGATTTTGAGATTTTATTTCGGGCCGGACACTGCTCTCTCTTCCTTCTTCTCTCTCTCTCTCTCTCTCTCTCTCTCTCTCTCTCTCTCTTTCTTGTTATTATGGTGTTTAGTTCTCATATTCCTGTACTCAACTGATGCTCTCACCAGTCCCAATAGCTGGGACTGTAGGTGGCTCCACCATGCCCAGTTGGGGTCCAAATGCTGTTTTATGTGATTATACAGAAAAAATTCCCTCTTCTTACAGAGATATTATTCTAGCAATAGCAGAGAGGAGAGGATTGAAACAAATAATAAATAATTAGCACAATTTTTAGAAAGTAAGGGGTGCTATGGGATGGGAGAGATACATAGAGTTGCCAAACTGTAAAAAAATTGACTACAGAAATTCAGGGCAAAAAATTTTGCAATCAGGCTGGGTCCTCTGAAACTGCTCCATGGACAGGCAGGTAGTAGACAGGAGAGAGTTCTTGCATACCCCTATTTTCTATCCCAATATCAGAAATGGAGGCCTGTGTTTCAATCAAAGGGTGGCAGTCATTTCCCAGCAGGGTAAGCAAAACTGGCCAAGAGATTAAATTGGCCTTTTTCATTGAAAGACTGAAATTGCAGAATGTAAAATAGCTGAGGGTGAAAGAGAACACACAGAACAAACCTATTCCTGGATCTTAAGTTAGCAATACTTAAGAAGAGAAATAAAAAAAATATAGGGAATTGATACTCTGTACAGATTTTTATTTTAATCTAGCATCTTTTAAAAAAAAAGTAGCTCTAAACATAAATCCATAAGCTCATACTCATTTTTCATGGGTTTATAACTAGTAGAGATTATCATCGTCCCCATTTTAGAGACGTGCCAACGAAGATAGTGACAAATTTAGGGATTTGCCCAAGGCCACTCTTCTAATAGGTGGTGGAGCCCAGATTTGAACCCTGGTAGTCTGATCTGAGATTCTCAACTCTTCAACTGCCTTCTCATTGTAAAGGAACCAGATAGCAGAGATAAATAGAATATTCCTGCCCCAAACCCTACACCAAATAAGTGCTTGCTAGGATGCACAAATTTGGGGAAGTTCTGTGCCTATTGTGCTTAGAGGCTTAACAGGTAACAGAATTTGAAACACAAGTTGACACTGTGTAGTCCTGGAAATTTTGGTCCTCATTAAAAGATAAGTAATCAGCAACAATGAAATTAACATGAGGAATAAATGAAAATATGCTCTCATAGAAAATTAGTAAACAGGAACACAGAGACAATAGGAAAGTGCATCCAAAGTTCTACTTTAGGAAACAAGAAAATATTAGTAAGGTTCTATGTTGTGGTCTTTACAATTTCAATAAAAGTTGGGCTCTATGAACGAGATGGAAAATGCTGGATGACAAAAAGAGGTTAAAGATCCCAACTGATGCTGCCCCAAATCAAATTAGTGGAATTGTTAAAATGTGCATACAATGCAAGGCGTGCACATCAAGGTGGAGACAAAATAATCAGTTGAGGAGTTAGGAGACATTCTAGATCCATTAACTATATTATGTGAAATTGTAGCCACCAAGGGAAAGGGTACTGCTCAAGAAAGAATGCTCTACCGATGTTACCCTGGTCAAGCTATATTTTTTTCTACTTCAATGTTACCCAGCCTGCCTTTTGCAGTGTTGCAAGCAAACAAATTAAGGGCAAAATTCTTAGAAAATGAATGTGTACTGAGCACATTAAACACTGTAAGAGCTGAAATAGCTTCTTGAAATGTGTGAAGAAAAATGATCAGAAAAAGAGTGAAGCCAAACAGAAAGGACCACAATTCAACTGAAGCACCAGCCTGCTCTGCCTAGAGAAGCACACTTTATGAGAACTAAGTGGAAAAGATCCTGAGTTGCTGGAACCTAGTCTCTATGATTCATGGCATAAAAGACGTAAAAAGAATAAACAAATGAAAGACGCTGGATATTGAAAAAACAACAAATGGCTAAATGGCTATTTGTGGACTGCAAGTTGGTGTATATTCTACAGAAAATAAACACTTTAACCTGACCTTCCAGAGTAAAGTAAAATTTTATTAACAAGTGAGAAAGAAACAGCTTTCAAAAAAGAAAAGAAACAAACTCATGATAAGGAGAGACTGAATGTATGGAAATAATTCCCTCATAATGTGATTTTTTTTTCATTGCTAAAAATGATGTAGACATGTTATTGATAAATTTTTCATGTTTAATACTTTAAAAACTTGGAAACAAAAATTTCCAACCTAGTTAAAAATCTTTCATATGAGGAATTTCAGTGAGATTTTAAACCATTTGTTAAAAATATAAAATTATACCATGTTCTGATTATATTGCAAGAAAAAATGATTGACAACAAGAAATGTAGAAATCTACTCGCTAAATTTTGACAAAAATCTGCCTTATGAGTTGATATGAGTTTAAAAATGAAGATCATAATTTAATAAGCACAACTAATCCAGCACTCGCTCTACTTGGATTTTCATTTCTTTGGATGTTAATCTTTTTAGTTATATTTTCCAATACTAGAAAATATTCAAAACCTAGCATCATATTTTAAGACACTGTATCAGAAAATATTAAACCAAGATTTTCAAAATTACTGTGACATATTCAGTGAAACAGCAGCACTAAAAATATTTTTTCTTTTTTTAATTTTAGTTTTTAAAATATTTTTATTTGTTCTAATTAGTTATACATGACAGTAGAATGCATTTTGACACATAATAAATGGAGTATATGAAAATAATTTTTATTACTGTAAATTTTATAAATAAAATTTTAGAGAGGGCATAAGGACTTTTGAATATATAATTATTAAATATTTAATTACATTTTTATCTTGTGCCATTTAAATTTGTTTTTGTATATGTTTTATGATATAGTACATATGTAGGATATTAAATAAATAAATAGAGATTTATTATAGTGTGACACAAGCCAACTGTGACTTCTTACCTATTTAGCTACATTGACCACCTTTGCCAGATCTTATAAATCACAATGATGATATTTATTAGGGGAAAGACACTGGAGAATGTCTATCTAAAAAAAAAAAAAAAAGCTTTTTAGTAGGATATACCTGGTCTGTCTACATTGCTTACTGTAAGTCAACCTTTACAGGACTTGAATTGCTGGAGAACAGGATACGGTAACACAGACATATTCTGTCTGTGTAACTGAGTGTGAAGCTGGGGACCCACAAATCTGAAATGACTTCTTTGAGAAAGAAGTTTTCACAGCTGTTGTTCAGAACTTCTGTGATATCTCAACCCAGATTTTCCTAATGCGTGAGAAAGGGATGTTTTAAAAGCTGCAACTAAAGGATTTGGGCTTTTCTAGAAAGAATAACTATGTCTATGTTGGTTCTTGCTAGTATTCTCTGAATCATTAGTAAAGATTTGTGTTACCTCTTGTAATATCCACAATTAGCCTGAGTCAACTTTGACAGTTCAACTCTCAAGGTAAGATATAAGTTCAAATTATTTTACTGATGGGTTACAGTATAAGAAATGTATGTACAGGACAATAAAAAAAGGAAAATGATGATACAGTTGGCTCTATAAATGTTTAAAAGAGCAAGCTGAAAAATTATTTATACAGGAAAAATGGGCATAAATTAATAGAAACACTAGCAATAAATATAAATAGGGACCTCCTGACAGCTGTCTTTATTTTGCAAGTAATGAAAAAAAGTTCTGACTTAAACAATATGAGAACTTTTCAAGTTCATGTTAAGTATAGAGACAATTGATAATGACAATGTACATCATAAATAAGTAAATTATGTAATGTGATAGAGGGGCAAATGTACATATAAAGAGTGGGTAGTGTGAACTGGAAGGTCCAAGTTAAAAGGAGATATTGCTGAAATCTTACATAGCTGGTCAAGGCAGGCATTGTGAAAGTTGGTGGAATCATCATGAAATCACTTGTGTCAACACTAGCCCAAAAAAAAAAAAAAAAAAAGTCAAGAGGTTATAAAGTAAGGATTCCCACACAAAATTTCCTGAGAGTAACTATCATAAAAAATAAATAAATAAATAAAACCTTGCAAAAAATACTTAGGCCAGAACATTTGTCCAGCAGCTATTTTTCTACTTTGAATCAGCACCACCTGTTATTAATCCTTGTAGACAAGGATTATTATTCCAAAACATCAGATGCAATCCTCACTTCACTTAAATGGCCAGGGTAGTTGGAGCATAATGCACGAAGAAGAGAGTAGTAGAAGATGAGTTCTGAGAGCTGGTGGAAGGCATAGATCATGTAGCTTATTTTAAGTCATTGAAAGGAATTCAGCAGTTTATGAAGAAAATAATAGCTTTATACAAATTACTCAAAAATAGATAAATAAATAAAGCATTAAATAGATTCAGAAATAGAAAAAGATTTTAAAAAGTCAATCTATTTAAAAACAGAAGTAATGAACGAGAAACAGAAAACAGACCAATCTGTTGTAGGAAGGGAACTCAAGTTTGCTTACAATTTTTAAAATTCTGAAATATGCATACCAGAGGGAGGTTAATAGGCATATACAGTTCATTATATACCTCTTTTATGATATCCTCTGTAATGGTTTGAATGTGTCAACTCAAAAATCCAGGAGTTGCCCATGTGATAGTATTAAGGATAGGGGCTCTAAGAGGTGATTGGGTCCTGAGGGCTTCTCCCTTGTGAGTGGGAATATGTACCCTTATGAAAGGGCCTAATGGAGAGAATTTTGCTCTCCCATTTTCTTGGCATATAAGGGTACGGTATTCCTCCCCTCCAGAGGATTCAAGGTCCCAGAGCCCTCACCAGACAGCCAAACCTTCTAGCAGCTTGATCTGGAACTTCATAGCTTTCAGAACTGTGAGAAAATTGGTTTCTGCTCTTTAAACATTACCTAGTCTCAGGTACTTTGCTACAGCAGCTTGAACAGAGTATCCTCTTTCCTTCTTTATGAGGTATTAACACTCTGCTGAATTATGTGTCAACAATTTTTCCACTTTCTGTGTTGCATCTTTTCACTCATTTCTGTTTATGTGTTTATTATTCCATTCCTTTTATATTTTGGGGGAGTTAGGGGAGTAGTCACATATTTTTAAAAAATTACTGCATGAATTGGATGAATTGGCTTTTTAGATTACTGATTTCCTCCTTTTTCCTCTCTTCTTCCCTCCCTCTCTTCATTTCTTCCCTTACATTTTATGTGTTGTGATTTTATTAGTAAAAAAATATTTTCTAATTTTCAATGTAAGTTCATCTTTGATCCATGTGTTATTTAGATCTTACTCGATCCTAGTGTAATTGCTTTTTCTTAATTCCCAGTATGAGTTTTTATTTCTAGCTTAGTTCCACTGTGATTAGAGAACATATTCTGTATAATTTCTGTACTTTGACAGTTGTTATAACTTAATGGCCAAAAAATTTCAATGTTAATTTGCACGTTTATTCTCTGATTGTTAAATTCAGAACATTGTATCAAAATTTGTTACTTGTGTTTTAAAAGTCATCTATATTGTTTTTTTTTTTTTGTGTGTGTGTTCTATGATTTATAGAAAAGGGTTTGTTAAAGTAGCTGCTGTGATGGTGGATTTGTCTATCTCTCTGTATTTTTAGCATATTGCTTTATGAGTTATGAAGTTATATTATTAGATGCATACACTTTAAAAATATTCATATTTTACTGAAAACTTTATTATCAGGTGTTAACTCTATCGTTGGTGATGACATAAGTATGTTTCCTGGGGCTGGGAATGTGGCTCAAGCAGTAGCGCGCTCGCCTGGCATGCGTGTGGCCCGGGTTCAATCTCAGCACCACATACAAACAAAGATGTTGTGGCCGCCGAAAACTAAAAAATAAATATTGAAAAAAACTTCTCTCTCTCTCTCTGTCTCTTTAAAAAAAAAAAAGAATGTTTCCTGAACAAATAGTTTTTACATTTAAATCTCTTTATATTGGCCTGGCTAATTGTATACTCTCATCTCAGTCAGAATACAATATATTGGACGATACGTAATTAATATTTTCTTGATGATAATTAAAATTGCAAACCTTTGATTCATTGCGTGAAGTTTACCCCTGAATGTTTAGGCATTTCTATGACTTTAAAGTGGGAAATTTCACATGGCTAACTAAGTTGTCTCTAGAATTAGAGACAGCTAACTGTTCTTTCAATACTCACTGTGATTGCTAAGAATTTATTAAGGAATAGTAAGATAGAATATTATTTTTTAATGAACAAAATCCCCCAACAAATTACACATATCATTTGGATGTAAAAACTAATTTTTTAGTAAATCCTGTTTATAGATATCATCAGAGATAGAACCTGATGATAAAAGTTTCAATAAAATGTAACAATTCTAAATGTGTATGCATTAATAACATGTCCAAGGGTATACAATTCTTTAGTTGTTCATGAAGCTCAAGTACAGATATCTTTATTTCAAGTATTACTCTCCGTTTCACAATAATGTCTGGATTTGCTTTATGCGCTAAAACCATTATAATTATACATTAGAAAAATAGTCAATTGACATTGTAACAAAAAAGTTTCAGTAAGGGGTTCATTTCCCAATCTCAAATGAATGGATTGCTTCACTTTTCTATTGAACCATTCAATAATACATTTTTTGAAAATCATCCAAGTCATAAAATAGATCACATCTACAGATAACACACAGTAATACAATTTTTTCCATCCCTTCAAGAACTAGCAAGGCTTAAATTGGAACAAGTTTACACGTCAGAAGTATGTGAGTATGTGTGTTTAAGGAAAGGTGGAAAGGAAAGAATGGAATGAAAAGAGGAGAATTAATTGACTATTAAATATAGGATTCTTTTAAAAATTTTTTATTTGTTTATTTTAGATATACATGACAGTAGAGTGTATTTTGACATATTATACATACATGAAGTATAACTTTCCATTCTTGCAGTTGCACATGATGTGGAGTTACACTGGTTGTGTATTCTAAATGTAGGATTCTGAATTGAGACCAAAGCTATTAATCTCTGAAGTAGTGTGAACAGGGAATACCTTTTCTTATGTGTGCAAGATGGCAGTCTGGAGTTAGATTTATTTCATGTATCTGTTCTAAATAGTGCAAAGATAACATTAAGAACCCGATTTATAAGAAGACCTCAATAACATGGTCTAACAAGTTAGAATAAACAACTTATTATGTAATATAATTTTGACCAAAAAATATATAGACCTTAATTGATTTTTTTCAGCCTGGATTTGAATTATAGCTGAAATTATAGACCACAGACACTATGGTATTTGATGAGAAGAAAGGAAGGTTGCTGAAACAATTAATTTTGAGAATGTGGTACACTGTTTTAGACTAGAATTGTAAAGAAAAGTCAAATTTGAATTTCAGATAAACAATAACTCCTTGTTATAAATGTTTCCTATGTATTGCATGGGACATAATTATGCTAAAAATTTTAGATTTCCCTGCTAAAAAATTTAGATTCCCCTTCTAAAACATTTCAGAAGAAGAGAAACACTCATTTCATTTTGAAGTTGTGTGCTGCATTTGGGTGATTTAGGTGGCATGAATCTAAACAAAAGAATAATAATTGGAAATTTCTTCTTTTATTATATGCAGTGACATGTGGCAATAGCCACAAGGAGTTCAAGTAAACAACATAATTGAATATCAGAGGACTGATTAGATACACTTAGAAACCTTATTCTTCCCCATGGATTAAGGCATAAATGTATGAAAAACTATCAAATGGAAAAAAATAATTTAGTTTTTATTGTGGTCTAAAGATTACCTTGGATTTCTTTTTATTCAGTATGCTTTCTTAATATTTCATTCCATCTGTAAGAAGTGCTTCATTATTTTGGAAATTATGTCACACATTAAAATATTACTCTGTGTAGCTAGAACCTTTTTATAGATAGAAAAACAGAGAATTCAGTATTTGAAAACCTTGATCATCTGCTGTGCATATTTATCTTATTCTAGCCTAGATAATTTGGGAGGTCTTTTCCTATGCACAGTCATCATAGAAGCAAATATAAGTCCATCCTCTGAATTTCTATTTGTATTATTACTATCTAATGAATTCTGTTGTACAGCAGGTGTCAAATCATATCTGTTGTTTTGCAATTGAGTATGAATAGAAGATGTATTGCTATTGCAAATGAATCTAATATGAAACTAATGAGCAGTAATGAGCAACTGTTTTGTCATTATTGAGGCAACCACTGAGATGCTAATACACTCTCATTTTTGCTGTTTAGAAAAAAGCAGTGACCAGGATTTATAACATGGCTTTAATGTCCCCAAAGCCTGAGGCAAAAATAAATAAATAAATAAATAAATAAATAAATAGTGAAATACTAAACTGAGAATAATTTACTCATTTTCTATATGATGGTCCTTTCACTTATTAAAATGATCCTGTTACAATGCCTTTTAAGAATTCCTATAACTGAAGAAAAAAATGAAGAATGTGTGTCCATTAAATGAATATAATGTTAAGAAGATAGACATCTTGCCTAATTTTCCCTAATGTAAATATAATTCTAGAGTTTTTCACTTGCCAGTTCTCTTTTAGTATAATGAAACCTAATGTGGGCAACTTTTTTTTTTTAAGTTGATTATTTTGGAAGTAACATTATTGAGAGACTTTTTGTAATTAACCTTATTTGTTCTCGCAAGTGGCCTTGGTAAATAACCAGGAGTACTTATCACACAGTGTTGTGGCATATGTTTTATGTCTCTGCCTTCTCTTCAGTAGTGTAAAAGCATGGAGCTCAATAAATATTTATAGGATGAATGATGAATAAATAATTGAATGAATTGGGGAAAAGCCTGTACATTAAATTTGCTTTCTTAGGTAGAATTAATATGGTTTAAAACAGTTGTTAATACTCATCCATTTAAAATGTCACAAGACTCTTTAAGAACTCTGCTTTAAATACTTTATATTTCTGGATGAAGTGTTTCAGTATATGACTTACGTTAACCTTGTTGCTTTAAATCATAAGCTTATACTGACTCCAAAAACGAATCTTGGTATCTTCCTAAGGATGTTTGCTACAACTTACAGTTTTATTATTTAACAAAAGGCTTAATCAGTACTTTTAAAACATGCAAGGGGCTGGGGGGGGTGTAGTTCAATGGTAAGGCACTTGCCTAGCATCTGTGAGGCCCTGGGTTCAAACCCCAGGACCATGACAAATTCTTTACATATTTATATGAATTTTACAGTCTAGAAAATTTACCTATTTGATTCTAGATAATCAAAGATTTTAGTTATTACTTTCTATCTTTGCTGTTGATTAAGCTGTTGCAGACATACATCTATCAATGAAGCTATTTGATTTGAATAATTCAGCATTGCTCTGTTGATGAGACTTTCCCCTCATTTCTAACAGTTACATTATGTGCATATGTGTAGAAATTCTACTGCTTTTATAATATGTCTGACCAAAGCATGTATAAATATTATAGCATGTTTATATTTTATGGGATTTACAAAATAATGAAAGACAAATGTAGAAGCAAATACCACTTGAATGTTTAAAACATACAAGGAAGAGTGCAGGATGGCCTGAAATACTATTTTATTTGACTCTGGAGATCCAACCTACTGCACAAAGACATTCCTACATTATGCAGAGGAAGAAAATTGATTTAAGCTGGGGATGTTTGGTTAAATGGATTGTAATTTCAAAACTATTCTATATTAGTCGCTCCTCCAAATAAACTCAAGTATTGTGGGACCCTGAGTTCTACATCCCACACCTTTATACCTTGATATGTAACAACATGGACATGACATATCTAATAAATATTTGAAACTTTTCACATTTGTAAATCTAACACAATTCTACAAAATTCTTAGTTTTGCAACATAAAATTGCAAGGCAATTCTACATTTTTATGGCTTTTCTCTTCGATGATCATCTGTGCTGACTTTAGATACATTCATATTGAATTAGTCCACATCCAAATACTTTTTAGTGCAGGGATCTATGTTATTTGGGAGACCATTTTTCATGGACTTATTTCCTGCATCCAACAATATCTGTGACTAATTGTACTGCTCATAAATTCAAGTGAAGCACTGTCCTCGAAATACATCTAGTAATTATTGTCGGCCTTCTGTTCTCTGTGGTGATCTGAAGAACAGAAAGGATAGTTAATTGTGCTATATAAATATAAGTTATGGTTCATTGGGGCTCATTCATTAAAGTAAAATAAAACTCCCAATCTAATCTTTAATTTGGTTGGAGAATCTTTTACCATCAAGAACATTGATAACTTTTAAAGAAATGTACCCTAGAGATAAACGATAGGTTTTAGGTTATTTTCTATTGCTTCCCTGTTATCATGGAAAAGAAACTTAAATTATGATTTATCTCCTAAATTCAAAGTTGAAGCAATTCCTTTATATATCCTTGAGAATATATATGAGAATACATTGCAAATTAAAAGACAAAAAAAAAAAAAAAAACCAAGCTGCTACCAAACCAAGGAAATGTTTACTATCATATTTTATTGAATTCATTTCTATTGAATATCAATTGCAAATAGATATTAAAAAGAATGGCAGCATAATTTTTAAATGGCCCTATTACTGATAGGATGGAGACTTTTTTAATATTTTAGCATCATTTCTCATTATGATAATATATGCATATAGTAAAAATTAAAATAGCACAGAAGGGCTTTTAATATAAAGCAATGGTTTTCTACCTCAACTCTGCCCTCTTTTTTGGCCTGATCCATTTATTTCTTCTGTTACTTCTCTAACTCTTTTAAAAGACAGGGGTGATAGGCAGCCAGTGCCTTCCATATATTCTGATTATATGATTTTTCTATTCTTATCATTATGTATCTGTGCCATAATAGTTATCAAATATTTTGAATATTAAAGCTATCTAAATAACTCAATTTATATCCTAATTTCTTTATCTATTATGTTTAAGCATTATCTTATCAACTCAGCACTGCAAGAAAATTCAGCATTATATCTAGCTTTCCTCCTTTTCCCAATTTATGAAAGTTACCTAATTTTTAAATCATCTTCTTCCCTTTCACTATTTAACTTTAAATAATACTTTCCTTAAATACTTAATAGTATTCCTGTATTCCTTATTCATTAACTTTCAACTGTATCTCTTAACTCCCCCTTATTGAGGATGTTCTTTGGGCTTCTACCCTTTCCTCCTCATCTTTTCAATCCTCCATCTCCAATACTATTTACAAGTTTTCCTTAAAATCTATACTTTATCAGTTAATTATGCACATATTTATATGTGCTTATAATATATTTATATATACGTATATACACACATATTAGAAAGGAATAAACCATTTCTATCATATACTATGCAAATATTTCCTTCTCTACAAAACCAATGTCAAATCATTGAACAGCTCAAAAAAGTTTCCTCTCCTCCAATAAGATGGATTCTCTTTTCTCTCTACAGCTTGCTGAAAATCATATCACACTTAGTTTTTTTTTTTTTTTGGATAAGGATTTCATATGCAGTTTTTGTTTTTCTTGTAAATCTGGATTCGTGCGACTTTCTTGCCTTCCTTGTTGAGATAATCAACACATTAACCATCTTTATCATATCACTGGCTTATTCCTCATTCTATCCGTTGCTTAGAAAAACTTTTTTTTTTAATGACATTATTTCTAGAGTCCAGATACTTCCTGTTCTAACTTGAAGTTCTTTTGGTCCATGTGCTATAGTTGTATCTAAGTAGTTGTAACAACTCATCTCTCTTTCCACTCAAGACAAGTTTAAGGTGGGCTGCACATGTCTGATGTATTCAGATATGAGCAATGCCTACAGTCCTGAAATTTCCCTTTCTGACTGATCAGTGAAAAACAATAGAAAGGCAGGAGCCCCAGCCAGAGATTGGCCCTGCTCTGCTCCTTAATATAGACTCTCACGGTACTTGCTCATTTCTTGGCTTTAGCCAAAGTTTTAAAGTTTTATCAGTTTTTAAAGTACGGTCCAGGGACAGACCCATGGCTGGCTGCAGGATCCTTCTGGGGGGCTTGTGAAATTAAAAAAATCTTTCCATGCAATATAAAATGTGAGACATTATTTTGCTTATTCTTTGTGTGTGTGTGTGTGTGTGTGTGTGTTTTGACATTTGCACTGATGGTGCAAAAGCAATGGTGGATAAAATTGCTTGTGCCCTAGTATGAATCTAGGCAGTTATCACCGAATAGGACTTACAGTTAAAAAAGAAGAAAAGAAAAACCAGTTTCACATAGAATGTTCTTGGTAAAAATTAAAGTGTATTACTTTATTAAACCTTGATCCATGTCCACAAAGGTTTTAATATTCTGTGCGATGAGGCACACACACATACACACACACACACACACATGCATGTATTAATTGTGTGTATATATATGTATGTGTATATATGTGTGTGTGTGTGTGTGTGTGTGTGTGTGTGTGTGTGTATATATATATATATATATATATATATATATAGACAGAGAGAGAGAGAGAGAGAAATTGTTTTGAGCAAAAGTACTTATGTAATTATTTGAGAAGTGAGCTGAACTAGACACTTTCCTACCCTATGCAATTTTTTAAAAAGAATAACTGACAAATTACAATAATGTAAACTTGGGTATTTGGCAATATTTTTAATCATTGTTGCCAATGATAAAATTCAACCTACCAAGGGAAAGTTATGTTTTTCAAAAACTTGTATCCACTACTGTGAGCTTAATATTTTCTCAGTAGTTAAAAGTATTTTCCACTGAGATTGGTAGTGATTCTAATCAATGTGTTTTTTAAAAATGCATTGTACAATGAAAAATTTACATTATCTCACTGAACCATGATTTCCAAATGATCAGAGCATGATGTTACAAAAGATACATAGGTGAAAGATTTATTCAAAATTCAATATTGATTGCTGAGTGTGGTGGAGTATGCCTGTAATCCCAGTGACTCAGGAGGCTGAGAGAGGAGAATTGCAAGTTTGAGGCCAGCCTCAGTAATTTAGCAAGGCCCTAAGCAATTTAGCAAGATCATATCTCAAAATAAAAATGAAAAGGACTTGGAATGTAGCTCAGTGGTTAAGCATCCTGAGTTCAATTCCTCATGGGAAAAAAAAAATTCCCTACTGACTAACGGATTTCATGAAACAGAGTATGAGAAGTTTGTTAATATGGTATCAGGTTCTATATTATGACTTAAAACTGCGTGGAATCTACCACTTGTCATGTGTGAGTGCAATGCCAAGGAAGAATCCCCAAATTTGTCTGAAAAGGCTACTAATATATGTCTTCTCTTGCCTGTTACAATTCTGTGTGAGATCAGATATTTTTGATGTTTTTAATCAAAATTAAGATATCTCAACAGATGGAATATAGAAGCAGATAGAATTCAGTTGTCTTTTATAAGCCAGATATTAAGAGCTTTGCAAAAGTATAAGATAAGTTCATTCTTCTCAGTAATATATTTTTTGTTGTTGTTGTTTGGGAAAATATAGGTATGTTTGATTAAAATATATGCCATTTATGTTAGAATATAGTGAGTTCACTGTTGGTGTTTTATAATGAACTAATAAATATATAATGTTTCAGGTTTAATTTCTTAAAGAGCAAATATTAAAATATGTAATTCATAAGAACACATTTTGAGTGGGTCTTCAATAATTTTTAAGTGTGCAAAGAGGTCCTGAGACTAAGACATTTGAGAACCATTATTATTGACTTCTTGCCTACAAAGACCTGAAGCACTTGCTGAATTCTCTTTGCTTACCTAAGTGTTTTTGTTTTTGGATCTTTCTGAGTATTTTTGTCCTTTTCTCATTCATCCCAGTGGGTCAGTTGTGGAAAATGGATACTGGCCAGTTATTTTATCCCTTTGAACTATGCAGACAGCAGATGTTTCTACCCTCCTCTCCCTCCCATAGAAAACCCCTCACTTTCAGGAAATAATTATCTAGTTTACTTATGGATTATTAAATGTACGAGATTATTAACACTGACAGACAGCCTGTCTCTTTGAACCAACTCAATTTAATGTTATAATGTTATGTCAAAGTAACCATTTCCCCCTCAATTAGTAAAGGCAATTCTCCCAGCAAAGTTACAGATTTTATTTTATTTTTCCCAGAAAGCTAACCCTATTACCTTTCTTTTTAAATTTCAATGACCGTAAAGTTTTCTTCAAGGAAGTCAAATAGAATCACCTACAGAATTTCCCGTAATTTTCTGAAGTAATAATAAGAAGACAAAGATGGATATCTCCTTTATAAATGGGAGCCTTGATCATGGTAGCATTGCTTCATCTCTTTCTGCAGGACTTGAAAGGGTGTTTTCAGTAATTTATGTTAATGCTTTATTTTCCAAGTTTTCTTTCTTCCATAAGCTCTTCATACTTTGACCAAGAGCCGACCTTTCCCCTCTTTGAAATTTACCCTCCAACCTGCCCCCATCTCCAGTCTGGCTTTTCATTAGGGAACATGGGAGATGAACCTCACATCGCTATGCTCTGCGCTCTGGTGGCAAATCTCCCTGACAAAAATCAAAGAGCTGCTGGTGCCAGAAGGATGAACTCTGTGATCTCAGCCCCCTAAAGAGAAGCATCCCCAGAGAGAGGTTCAATTCATGTCAGAGTTAAATCTTAATTCATCTGAGAGCTGAGAAGCCGTCAGCCTTTTGAATATTTTTATTGAGAAACATTTTCCAAATCACAGATCAGATTAATATTTCAGTTACTTCTTTGAATGAATCTAGTTCAAGGCAACAAACAAAGCCAATGGCTCATGTGCAATGCGATTTAAGAAGAAGTTTTTTAGAATTTTTAAACAGTTTCTGCTACATTCTTTTTTCAGGTTGAGTGGGAACATTACACTTTTTCTAGAGATACATGGTTTTCAGGAGCTACCCATTGCCCAGCACAATCTAATTCCAAGTAACTATACTTGGTTGGGATCTTTGAATGCTGCCATCAGGAATGGGAATGAGTGGAATGTACTCAGAAAATTTAAGAGTCTTCCTTTGGCTTTTATGATATTAAGTACCATTGTGTTGTTGTGCTGGTATCTGTCTTAAAGTCACAGTATGTCACCATAATTCTGGTTTAGGAAAGACTGAGTTTAATCTTACTAAATGTTAAAAGACATATACATAACCTTCATCAGAAAACTAGTTTTCAATAAATATTATCACTTAATTTAGGGCCAGTCAGGCCAGTCACTATTCTAATTTGCATGTGTTAAATTATTTAATCATTAGAACGACTTCATAGGCTCAGAATTTTTATTTTCCCTATTTTGTAGACAAGGAAACTGAGGCACTTAGAGTATAAAAATTTGGCCCTGTAGAATTATTGCCAGAAATGAAATAAAAGTGCAGGAAGGATGCCTAAAGAGAACATCAATTTAGCTGCCACATTAATATTCTTCTATAGTTGATCATAAGGAAACAAGTGTAGGGAGATCATGAAGAGATGACACTAAAGTCTGTTAGCATCTTGTGAGATTTTCATTCCTTCTTGTATTTAACTTTACTTTTTTTCTTTCCTTGTAAGACAATAGAAATATTTACATTTGATACCTGTTCCCTAATTTGGAACATCCATCTTCTGTTTTACTCTTCAAATTCAACTTGTTCTTTAATGCTCATTTCAAATTTTGTTTCTCCATAAATCTATCTGTGTTAAAAATCAAAGGATCCCCAAATGTGAGAGTTAGAATGGAACATAGTGTATTTCTACTAGGATTTCCACCCAAAACAAGTAATTACTGAGATAACACTGAGATCATCTGATTGTGCTTGGAACTATGGTGTGCCCAACATCTTCTCTTTATCAACTTCTAGTTAGCTAGTAATCATTTCCACCCTAAGGTAGACTAACACCATTTTGTTTTTTACTGAAATTTAGGATTACATAGCTATCTGTAAATAATTTCCTTATTTATTCATATATTAGTAATTAGCATTTTTTTTTTGTACTGGGGATTGAACCCAGAGGTGCTTAACCACTGAGCCACATCTCCAGCTCTTTTTTGTATTTTTAACTTAGAGACAGAATCTCATTGAGTTGCTTAGACCTTTGCTCAATTGCTGAGGCTGGCTTTGATCTCGCCATCCTCCTACCTCAGCCTCCTGAGCCGCTGGAATTATACCACTCCGTCTGGTTTAGCACTTCTAATAGATATTTTTGGACTTTTTCAATGTACCACTTTCTAGAGGCTAGAAAATAAAATAATAAAAACCTAGTCTTTGTCTTTAAAAATGAGATGTTTTTAAGATATCTAATCTAGACTAGGAGACTAGGAGATAGCTTACTTAGATTGGATTTTGATTTGAGATTTGACAAAAGAATAGCATATCAGTATTTGGAAAAAAGAAACAAAACTGAAATGCTGAGTAAAACACCTGAGGAGAGATTGCAGTTTGACAGATGAAGTAGTGAAGCATAGAAAGATGGTAATTTGTTTGAGATCATAAGAACTGCTAATTGTAAGAGTAGTAGTTTTAGCTAGTATTTTTACTCCATAACTAATGCTTTTCAGTTGGGGAAATGGAAGAGTAGCATCATGTTCAGGGTAATTAGTTACTTAAGGTTCGGGCATGGGATGAGATCAGCAGAGATGAGCTGATCCAGCAAATCTAAAGAGGTAGGCAGGATCCAGAGGGTGATGACTTTTGGAAAGGTGATTCTATTCTGCTTCTCTGTTTCTTCTAACTCTTAGAGAGTCCATTGGAGTCTTTCTTCTTGCTACGAATTTGTTTTTCCTAATGTCAGTTGTAAATATTAGTTTTTATTTTGTTATCTTTTTCAAAGTTGTTTCTATGCACATTTTTAGCTGGCTTTGTTTTCTGGTTCAATTTAATCATTGAATGTTGCCTTCATAGGACACTCTGTTCCTGCTTTATAGAGCTCATCTCTTCAGGTCATTTTGGTACACCACATAAAGGTTTTACATAATATGTTTCGTGTAGGAAGTAATTTCAGCAATATACTTTTATTCCAAGTTTTCAGGGAATTGTGCTTTTCCCTTATGTTCCAGTATTTTAAAATATTTTATATGATATGTAAATACATATATATATATTATGTAACATATATTTATATATATTTTTGTTTATCTCTCCTTGAATTCAGAGATTTCAAGGCAGGTGTTTGTATCTTTTTTTCTCCATTACTGTATATTTTAACCCTTAGAAAATGTGCACCTAGATTTGTCCATAGTTTGAAAATCAATATTTATGCTCTTGCATTGTCTATGTTGCCCAGCAGATAATTATTTAGTGTAAGATTTTCTTCTAATTGTGATTTTAGTGTCTGTATTCTGGAAGATCAAGTTAAGAGTCTGATTGAGAGAGAATTCATAAATGCCAATGGTCAAATAATTTTGGGAAATAACATCTTCTACCTTCTTCTTTTTGGAATGCACTACCAAGCACTGAGAGAAATCCTATAGCAAAGAAGCCTGTTAATTATTCCTTTAAAAACTTTCTTTACAAAGAACATACTATTTTTATGTCTACAAACATTCTTTGGACTCCACTTTGGTAAATGCTGTGGTGTGAATAAAATATATTTCCCAGAGATACAAAACTATACTGAATATTTTAAACTTGAGTGCCTACATGGATGTGTAAATGGCAGTTACTGCTGAAATTTGGCCAACCCTTGAGGTTGGCCTTGTACAATTGAAGAGTGCATGTGGGTTACTAGTAAATACGGACTATGCTCATCTCAGAGGCAGAGAATAGGAGATAAATCAAATCTTTTTTGAGGTACTCCGTGCCATTCTGTTTTAGGAAGTGGATTTTGGGATTTTCAAGAGTGTATTTTCCTATCCATCCATATGGAAATCCATAAATACACTTTTCCAAAATTTTCATAGAGTTAATATATGGTTTCTGTTATCTACTTTTGTTTCATTGCGTGTGTGTGTGTGTGTGTGTGTGTGTGTAACTATTATAATGGGAATTGAGAGGAACATGTCACATACTGTGAGTCTTTTCCTTGCTAACAGCTATCAAAGTATTTTGTAAATAACAAAGCGTTATTGAAAGGTAACATTTTTATATTCTTCTCATCTTCACAATAGTGCTCAGGAAAAAATGGACAAAGGTTTATATTCAATGAGTGCTTTTTCTTTGATTGATTGACTGGTCCCATGATGTGTGAGCTCTCTAACAGTGGACAGTGATACTGGAGTGAGATTTACTTTAATATTGGACTTAAAACTGTTTTCTGATGATGGTTTTGATGGTGAGTATGAAAAGTTGCTGTGCCGTTTTGAAAGGCAAACCTTAATGTGTTTCTGCCTGTGATCTGGCCCTATCATCTGGACCATATTTACCCTGTATAATTCTTGTCTTTCCGCTCAGTATGACATGCTCGTTTTTAGTGCAAGATAGGTCATGTTTATCTGTTGCTCTATCTATGGTCCAGTGATCTCTTTTGTAGTCTAAGGGGAACTGTATGAAAACTGAACTGTGTCAAGGAGACTAAGATTAGTGTTAAAGTTCACTAAGAAATCTAGATGAGGCTTTGCAGAAACAAGAGGGAGTTAAAATTAGTATGAATTGATTTCCTACCCTGTTTTCAGAAATTGCTCTCACATATTGAGAGCCTTTGGCCATTTATATTATGCTCTGTGTTAAGACTGTGACATGACTATGCCAGAGGATAGCCAAGGTCAATAATGTGACCTATTTTTATTTTTTCTTAATAGGGAAAAGTTGCCATTCTTTTCCAACACTAGCAGAGTCTTTCTGTGTGTGTGGCTTTACAGACTCCTTTTTGTGAACATTTCACATCTTTTCCTTTGATTAAGCTTGTTAGATTTCAGACCTCCTTGAACTTTAAACTTCTCATTTCTAGCGTTTCCAGTTAGATGTTCTAAATCTAGTGATCTATTATACAATTTTATTAACTTATCTGTCCTTTGGCAGCTGCCTATTCATTTCAGGTACAGTTTTTCTTTAAACAATACAACAAACAGGAAGAAAACATTGTTTTAAGATATGTCCGATATTATCTTTATTTATAAGTTGGAATTATCTGAGGTGAATAAGAATATATTCATTGTATGGATGATATATATAAGTATATTTTTCTTTAGGTATACATATCTCTGTATATCTCTCTATAAGTATATATACTTGTGTATATATGTATACATATATATTTTATATAAGTATTATATATATATTTATCTTCCAGGTTTTCTTAAACTCTGAGTTGGAGTTACAAAGAGATCTTAGTTATTTATTGATTGAGTGGCACTTTATTGGTGTGATCATGAATCTACCTGAGTTGATTACTAATGTATTAAAAAATAATATGTCAATCATGAAAACAATACAATTTTTGGAACACATGGAGTATTAGTAGAAAACTGAAATTATACAACAGGTAGTTAAAATGTTAAATATCTATCATTAAGGAAAACATCATTTTCAAAAAGTCTGATTAGCTCAATGCTCTCACTCACTCTTTTTGCATGAACAAAACCAAGTGATGTTAGAATTGAATGTTAAGAAATCTTGCTGTGGGGCTTTCAGTCAAGATGGCAGTTTTAACTGGTAAAAAAACACTACCCAATCATTTTCTGTACCCAAGCACAGACAAATGCAAAAAAATAAAATAAAATAAAGTAATTTAAATAGTTGAATATGAATCTAAGAAATGGAAAGCTTTGGTGCCAGAAATAAAGACTAAAAAGTAATAAGTCTCAGGACTTTGATTCTTGGATTTAAATACCTAAATGAATAGGTGATTAAGAATTGGATCCATGAAAATTAGGGTATTGAAACTAAGCTAGAAAGAGTTACTATGTTCAGGAAAGTGAGATTAGGAAAAAAACCCCGCTAGACTGGGAGCAATTAATAAACTGGCATTTCTAGTGCCTTGGGTGGGAATCAAGAGCTAGAATATGCAACCCAACTATATGCTTTGAATAACTATGGGGACTTTATTAATCAGGGTTCTCCAGAGAAACAGAGCCAATAGGATATATATGGATATATAAGAGGAGGTTTATTATGGGAATTGGCTCATGCATTTATGGAGACTACACACTTCCACAATATGCTGTCTGCAAGCTGGAGAACCAAGAAATCAAAGGTGTAATTCAGTCCAAGTCCAAAGACAGGAGAGCCAAGGGAGTGAAGGCTAAGAATGAGTATGAGGGGGCGGGGTTGTGCTGATGTAGATTTTGGAATCTGAAGTTCTGAGAAACAGGAACTCTGATGTCCTGTGGCAGGAGAAGATGTGTGTCCCATCTCAATAAGAGAGAGAATTTGCCCTCACAACACTTCTTGTTCATTTCACATCCTCAACAGGTTGAATATTGGTGAGGATGGCTCTCATTCTCAGTCTATAGGTTCAAATGTTACTCTCTTCTGGAAACACACAAACAGACAAAACTCAGCAGTGTTTGCTAGCTTTGTAGATATCGTTAGCTCAAAGTGACACACAAAATTAACCACTACAAAGTCCAAACTCACACTGACTATACTTGGTGGTAGAACTTTAAATAAATTCATTAAGAAAAACATAGAAATTGAGGGGCTGGGATTGTGGCTCATGGCAGCACACTCATCTGGCATGTGTGAGGCACTGGGTTTGATCCTCAGCACCATATAAAAATAAATAAATAAATAAATAAATGTATTGTGTCTCTCTACGATTAAAAATATATTAAAAAAAGAAAAACATAGGACTTGAAATGTTGCTGAAGATAAAATGTCTCGAAAAGTGGAAATCATAAACTATGCAAAGAGATTTACTGAAATAAATTATAAGCATGTCAAAATGTTAAAGAAATGATACAAGAGAAATCCTAAACCTCAACCAGGACAAAATGAAAAAGAAATGAAGTTTTTTTTTCAGTTTTAATTAAAGTATAATTTAAAAGCAATAAAATTCATCTTTTTGGTATGCGCAACAACCATCACTATAATCAAGATAGAGTTTTTATCACCCCAATTTGTCCTGCTTGCCTTAATAGTAAGTCCTCCCCCAAACTTCAGGTTCTGATAACAGCTGATCTGTTTGCTGCCCCAATAGTTTTGACTTTTCTAAAATGTCATATAAGTGAAATTATTCAATATATATAGCCTTTTTTTTAAATTTTTTATTGTTGGCTGTTCAAAACATTACATAGTTCTTGATATATCATATTTCACACTTTGATTCAAGTGGGTTATGAGCTCCCATTTTTACCCCATATACGGATTGCAGAATCACATCAGTTACACGTCCATTGATTTACATATTGCCATACT
>NW_025999977.1:13748635-13793773 GCF_001458135.2 Marmota marmota marmota
CTGATATACAGGAATGCCTTTGATTTATGCGTGTTGATTTTATATCCTGCCACTTTGCTGAATTCATTTATTAGCTCTAATAGTTTCTTTGTAGACCCTTTTGGGTCTGCTAGGTATAGAATCATGTCATCTGCAAATAGTGATAATTTAAGTTCTTCTTTTCCTATTTTGATGCCTTTAATTTCTTTCATCTGCCTAATTGCTCTGGCCAGTGTTTCGAGAACTATGTTATATATAGCCTTTTGAGTAGAGCATCTCACTTAGCCTGATGCATCTGAGATTTGCCACGTTGCATGTATGAGAAATTCCTTCCTATTTCTAAATAGTATTTTATTGTATGAAGGTACCACAATATTTTGTCAATTTCATAGTCAAGGGACATGAATTATTTCTAGTTTTTAGCAATTATGAAATAGAGATGTCATAAGATTCATATATGGGTTTTGTGTGAACATAAATTGTCACTTAGATAAATACCTAGGAAATGGAGTGCTGGCTCTTGTGGTAAGTGTATGTTTAAATTTATAAGAAATTGACCTAATTATTAATGTCCTTAAATGTTTTTTATGTGCATATTTGCCATCTGTAGATTTTCTTTGGTAATGAAATATTTGTTTAAAATTTTGTTTATGTTTTATTAGATTGTTCTCTATTGAGTTTTGAGAGTTCTTTTCTATTTTGGATACAAGTCCTTTATCAGGAACATGATTTCCATAATTTTTTCTTAGTTTATGATGTATCTTTTTATTCTTTGAAAGTACCTTCAAAGAGAAGAAATTCTTAAATTCAATTTACGAACATTTGTTTTTAGGATTTTTGGAAATTCATTTGTTGGAAATGATGAAACTATTCTGTCTTGAATATAGTGGTAGTGACCACAATGGTAATTTATTTAGTTTACCACTAAATAAACCAATAAATAAATTTATCAAAATTTACAAGACTATACACCAAAAAGGATTTATTTATTTTATAGTTTCACATTTTACATGTAAGTCTATCATCCATTTAGAGTTATTTTTTCCATATGGTATGAAGTAGGGAAGCAAATCTATAGTATTTTGCATGTGGATATCCAATATTTACAACACAAGTTTTAGAAAAAATATTTTTTAACATAATTACCTTTGTGTATTTGTAAAAAACAATTGTTAAAATACAATAAAAAACTAAATATCAGTGAATTTATTTCTAAAGTCTTTTGAGCTATGTGCATACATATATATGTATATATAATACATGTATTATCTCTATATACATATATATTTTTATAAACTTGGTTTTAGATAATATAAATTCTTCCAATATTTTTTCCCAAAAATTGTTTGGCTTTTTCTAATTCCTTGGATTTTCATATAAATATTAGGATCAGTTTCTCAATTCTATAAAAGAAATTTTGATGGAAAATATATTAAAACTACATCGAACCCATAGAATCTATAGTAAATCTATCAGTTTGAAGAAGTTGATATTTGCAAAATATTGAATCTTAACAATATTCAGTGTTCTTATCCATAAGGCATGGCATATTTTTCTAATTATTCATGAATTCTTTAGTTTCTCTCAGAAACATTTTATAATTTAGAGTATTACAGGATTTTTAACATATTTTGTTAGTTTAATACCTCAGTGTTGTGAATGGTACTAATTTGCTTGAATTTGTAATTGTTTACTGCTACTATAATATTTTATATATACCTTATTGACCTTGTTTCCTGTGTTCATGTTAATTCCAGTAGCAGTTTTGTGGATTCCTTGGAATTTTCTGTGTGGACAATCCTGTTACTTGTGAAGAGTGGCAGTTTTATTTTATCTTTTTCAACATGGATGGCTTTTATTTCTTTTTCTTGATCTAGTCCTTTCCTTATTCTGTGTCTTGCCTTCTTGCCTAATGAAGCTAAGACCTTCAGTATGATTTTTGAATAGAGTAGCTGAGACCAGAACATCTTCACTTTGTTTCTAGTCTTAGAAGAAAAACATTCAGCTCTCTACAAGTACATATAAGGTTGGTTGTAGAGTTCTTATAGATGTCTTTTATCTAGTTATGGGTATGATGTGGCCATATAGATTAGATATGTAAGAAAAGTATTAGAATATGTATGAAAAGAAAACCTAACAAGTTCAGGATAGAGGCTGACTCTGAAAAGGAGCACAGAAGGAATGGAACGGGAGAAGAGTAGTTAGGGATTTCTACTATGTGGATAATATTTTAAAATATCTGCAGAAAATTTGTCATAAACAAATGTTTATGTTTATTAATTGTAAGTGTTGTGTTTATGCATTTTTGTAATATTACTGTTTAACTATTTGAAATATATCATAAAGAAAGAAATTCTTGTTGAAATAATTGAACATCTTTTTTTTTTTGCACCAGGGATTGAACCCGGGGGTGCTTTACCATTGAGCCACATTCCATGCCCTTTTAAATATTTTATTTAGGGATAGAATCTCACTGAGTTGCTTAGGGCCTCACTAAGTTGCTAAGGCTGGTTTTGAACTTGTGATCCTCCTGCCTCAGCCTCCTAAGCTGCTGAGATTACAGGCCTGAGCCCTTGTGCCTGGTGATAATCAGGCATCTTAATAAAAATTCCATTAACATTGAGTATTTAGGATATAAGAATTGAATTTTGGAAATTCAAATTTTAATATTAATCAAAAATAACTCTTAAATGTAACCATTTGGGGGTTCATTAAACAACCATTGAATTTCTCTTTTCACTTCCTTCAAGATTTAGATGGAAGAAATTTAAAAATAAGTTCTTCCTTAGTTGCTAGGTCTATTTGCTATCACTTCAGCATAAATCACTGTCGCTACATGCTTCCAATGGAATTTAGATAAAAGGCAGTATTATGTTTTAATCTTTTATTTTTTTATTTATTGTTTTTCAATATTTTTGTTTTATTTATTTATTCTTTATGTGGTGCTGAGGATCAACCCAGGGCCTCGCACACACTAGGTGAGCGCTCTACCGCTGAGCCACAACCCCAGCCCCTGTTTTAATCTTTTAAATTGTTCTTTTTTTCTTTTAAAGTTAGTCCTTCATTTCAAGATCTATTAATTTTTTTTTATTATTATGAGTTCAGATGGCATTTGGGTTGCATCTAGCATCTGATAAATAATTCTGAAATAAACATATATGTTCTTCAAATAGTTTCTGTCTATAGTAGTAATGCATAACATATATCTCAAAGTGTATTTATTGGTGAGAAAAAATACTAATTTAATGATTATCTCAAATGATTGGTAATTTTTTATTTTATTACCCTTATTGACACAGTATATTAGTATTAGTAAAAATATTTGACAATTTAATAAGCTACATTTTAACTGTTTAAGCTTTCATTTTTAAATTGACAGTAAGCTTATCTTTTTCATATATGTATTAAATATTTTCCTCCATTTTTGTGAATTTTGGACTCATTGTCTCTGATAAAGTATTAAGTAGAGTCTTGATGTTTAATAAACCATTGAATAATTTCTTTATATAGCAAAGCAATTAGCCACTTGTTATGATCACTGCATGATTTCTCAAGCTTTCTTTTTATTGGTTACTTTTCATGATGCTCAAGTTCAAATACTTTCCACAGTCAAATTTGTTCAATTTTGAGGTGTGATTATTTCCTCCCATATTTAAACTTATAAAATCTTTTGGTTTCTCATAACCATTTAATTTTTGTATCTTCAGACTATTTATAATTGCTCTCTAGATTTTATATTAAACATAAAAGTTACCTTATGGTGAGATCTGAGGTATTCTGAAATTGACTTTTTCAAGACAGTCAAGCACAAAATTATCAAAGATATACAATACTGATGGAATAATGTCTCCAATATGGTATTGAGACAACTGAATAGCTACATGCAAAACGAACAAACAAACAAACAAAATTAGGTGCTTGTCCTATAGCATACACAAAAATTGTTAGTCTGTAAACAAGTCAAAATAACACCTGGCATTTTGCCAGGGGAATGTTAGAGTTCGTAAACAAGTCTGGATGGTGCCTGGCAAAATGCCAGAGGGAGTGGTTTGAGAAGTAACAAAAGCCAGCCATTAAGTGTGGAGATTCCTGATTGGTTGACTGCTGTATCTAGTTTATGCTAATTAGATAAGCTGTGTGGAATGTATAAATACTGCTTCTGTCCTGCAATAAACGGCTTCCACTCCTGCTGTATCAATCTACACAAGTTGTTCGTCACCCCCCCCCCGGTTATTTTGCTGCAGCCGACTGCGGCAAAAAATCACCTCAAAGTGGATTAAAAAACGTAAACATAAGACCTGAAATCATAAAACTCTGAGAAGAAAAGCCAGGGGAAAAGAACTTTATGACTTTCATCCTGGACAATGATATTTTGAGATATACCAAAAGCACAGACAACAAAAGCAAAAATAAAGAAACTGACCATATCAAACGTGCACAGCAAAGAAAATGATCACACACACACAAAAAAAGGAAATGGCAAACTAAGGAAGGATGGAAATATTTGCAAACCGTATACTGGACGAGGGGGTTAATATCCCAAATGTGTAAGAAATTTATATGCTTAGTAGCACAAAACAAACAAATAGCCTGATCGCAAAATGGGAAGAGAGCCTGAATGGAAATTTCCTGAAGGTATGTGTAAAGTTGCTCCACATCACTAGCTGTCAGAAAGAAGTAAATCAAAGCCATAATGAAATTGCTACCTTACACCTGTTAGGATTAAGGCAGGGTGGGAGACGTAGAGACAGGAAGGAGAGAAAAGAGAAGGAAAAAGAGAATAACTAAATCTAAAATTCCCATGATGAGATTTCCTCTCTACACCCGTTTTTTTACCTCCAGACCCATCACCCCAAATTTCTGAGAAATCTACAAATCTTAGAGTTATTATAAAATCATTCATTGTTGAAAATCAGCAGTAGAAACAAGAAGTTAAAGGGACAGTTGTACAGATGATTCAAGTGGGCCCAGTGTAATTAAGTAATCCTAGGTGCTAGGTTTCCATGTGTTTTCTCTTAATTTACCCAAGGCCATTCTGGCCCTGATGTGGCTTAAGTCAATGGGATATGTTGCATTACTTGAGAAACAACCTGTTATCCTCATGACTAGGCTGAGGGATGCTTAAAGACTCCCCCACTGATAAGAGGAATATTAGTTACCTTAACCCAGTCTGACCTGTATGAAAAGGGGACCTTTATGACCTGTATACAGACCAAAATTTCCTAAGATTCCAAGACTTGGGAAAACAGGATAATTATACACAAAGCCCACTAACCATAAAAGCTATAAAAACAAGTTCCAGTTAGAACTGGTCAGCATGAACCAAAGTGACCAAGAGTTGTCTTTAGCATGTCATTTTAATATTGTTGTCATTATAATTTTTCTCTTGCCACGTGGGTTTTGTTTGGGTACTCATGGGTAAAATCATGCCACAATAGGACTTAAAAATCAGATGCAGTGCTACTGTCAGTTGTAAGTTAACAGGTAGTACCTGGGCAGGACTCTGTAGAAATTTTTCTTCCTACCCCAATAAAACAGCTCACAAAGAAGTGAATGTCAATCTCTGTGAGATGACCCACTGTCTCCCTTGAGGATGGTTTCCTCTCTTCTCTAAGTAACTTTGATATACTGTATTTCCTGTCTTGCTTGAATTTTTCTCAGATGAGAACACATGAACCAAGAGATACAATACAACCACAGGTAACTATACCTTAATAAATCTGGAAAATAATAGCCCAGCAATTGTACCAACACTATTTACTGAATGAATATTTTTTTTTCATTGATATGTTTTCTAATGAAAGTTTAATGCCTTTTTCCTAATTATATAAGTAAAAAAATATTTCTTTATTTTCCATTATTTCTATATCATTATTACATAATGTGAATTGATTTCCATTATAATATTTTAGTGGATGGATGTATAGTAATTTTCACATGATTTTATCTTGCTGAAGATATAAAGCTTCACTTCATATTTGTCTATTTTTCAGTCTAGTTATCCATGCATTTCAGCAGATTTTTTTTATATGTCTCAAATATCCAGAAAATTAAAGAATAATGTAATATGCATAATGGCTTCATGGTGGTTTTTAAATGTCCTCATAATTTCTTTAGGTTTTTAAATATATGCTTCATATACACTTTATTCTTATATTTTAAAAATGTTTGTTTCTATTTATTATATTTTGCACCTTACTGTTGCTGGTAGGTAGGAAAGCTATTGAATTTTACCTTATTTGTTTACTTTTCTTTTCTTTTTAAAGATTAGTGCATTAAAATTACACAAAATTATGTTTATTTCATAATAACCTCTTTAAACGATTTTAATACTTTCTAGTTGTTTTTCTCTATATCTTCTGGGTGAAAAGTAACACTAACTAAAGAAATACTCTTATATCCTTCTCAGCAAAGTATCTGTGTCATTATTGTCCTCATCTCATTGCATTGACTAGAACTTCAAGGACAATGTCTAACAATATCCTGAGCCATCTGCTTTTTTCCCTGACATTAAAAGGATTTAATTCAATGTGTCATTGTAAGGTATATTGGGTTGAATTAGACATCTTTATTATGTTAAACAAGGATCTTTCCTTTTGTAGTTTAGTAAGGTTTTATTTTATCAAACTTTTTAAAGTGCTTGGCATAGTTAGCTATTAATACAATGTCTTTTAACACTTAACAAGACAAATGCATAGTTTTAATTCTCTTACCAGAGATAAATTGTGATGTAGTTCTCCCGCTCTTATAACAAATGACCTAGTTGGTCATTGAGTATTTTTCTCTTAATATACTTAAAACACTTCACTAGAATTTTATTTAGAAGTTGGTTGGATTATTTTCTTTTGTCTTTACCCTTCCCCCATTACAGTGTATGTAGGACTTTTTGCTTTTTTTTTGGTTAGGTTGTGATATCAAGTTGTTATTTCTTGTCACTTTTTTTTTTTTTTTAAAAGTAGCCTAGAGAGTCCTCCCTACTCTTTATTCATATGGAATGATTATGTTTGTATTATTCATATTGGAGTCTAAAGAATACATTTAGACAATACACTGATACCTTGTCTCTGGTAGTCTTAATGCTACAATTGCAGGGTTCAGTAGCTGTCAGAGGCAGTGTGAACCACAAACTCACTATCTGGCTCTTTATAGAAGAAGCTTGCCAGCCCCCGCACTTTAGAGGATCAAGCAGGCAGGAAGCCTGTAGCAATGCCAGTGAAATTCCTTTACCTCCCCATCTCCTAACTAATCCAACTCCCCGAATACTATTATATCTAAATTGATGATTTTATTTTTGATTCACTAATTCAGTGTTAGGATCAGAGAAAAGACAAATGATTGTTAGTTAAACTAATCTCTGACTTTTATGATTGTCACAGTACCTACCATTTTGTTTAACCCTCCACATTTTCATTATGAGGGTTATTATAACTATTATTATTTCATAAAGAACTTTTTAATCAATAAATGAGTTTTTGTGCAGCATTGTATACACTTGAATTTCCGGTTTCTACTTTCCTCTTACTGATAGTAAACTTTTCAGCAACAGCAATAAATGCTGGTACACAAAGTGTTAGAGGAATAAATAATGTCAAAGTAGAATCTGACATTCTTAGCAGTTTATTTCTGTACTTATCCCTCCCCAATTTTTTTATGCTTATAGAATAGTTTGGCAAGGTTTGTGGTAAAATGATGGTTTCCTAAGGATATTTATGTCCTATTCCCTGAGACTGACCTTACATTGAAAAAGGGGCTTTGCAGATGGGAGTGAGGCTATGGATCTTGAGATGGGAAAATAATCCTGGATGATTCAAGTGGGCCCAGTCTAATTAAGTAATTCCTTAAAGGCTAAGAACCTGACTATGGCCAGAGGAAGAAGTGAATATGAAAGAAACAAAAAACATATGGAACATTACTGGTTTTAAAGATGAAGAAAGTGTTATCCTAACCTGGTCTTATAACTGCCTGGGTGACCTAGCTGAATTTTTACTCCACCTCAATGTTGCCTGTCTTGAGACTGGGAGGCCTGAGGCCAGAAGTACCTCTTCAGGTGGACTAGTGAAAAGTGGTTGAATCTGATGGCTAGGAGACAACCTCTAACTTCATCATAATAAAATACATGAATATCTTTCCTCTTTATTAGCCTTTCCTTCTGCCCCATGTCTTTTACCTTATAACTTCCTGGCCTCCAAAGTATAGAGAGTTCATTTAAGAGTTTATCTCCCACTTCTATTCTTGGCCAAGAACACAAATCTCCTTCACAGCTCAGTTGGTGCTTAGTTTTGTTACTGGTCCATAATCCTGAAAGGGCAAAGGGACTCAACTTGTGAGGTAAAAATCTGGACATGGCATTGTGGTGCAAAACTGTAATCTCAGTGACTTGGGAGGCTGAGGCAGGAGGATCACAAATTCAAGACCAGCCTGACCAACTAAATGAGACTATCTTAAAATAAAAAAAATAAGAAGGACTGGGAATATGGCTCAGTGGTAAAGTGCCCCTGGGTTCAATCTCCGGTACTGAGGGTAAAAATTTTAAAAAAAGAAAAGAAAAGAAATTGGTAATAGATTTGATTTATGTGTTATAATCAGCTTTTTAAAGCAACAAATGTTATGGTAATTTGATATGGTAGTAATATAAAACTAATATATAGAATACAAAACTCTTTAACATTTATTTTTAATAATGTTAACACTAAAAAACTTCATTATCTTTTGACACTTTTGCTTCTAGGAAGTTTACATCAATGTGATTTTTGTTTAGCGTATTCATGTGTTTGGAGCATGGTTAGTTTTGGGGATATTTTAGCTTTGTCATTGATCTGTCTGAAATAAATTGGTTTAAATATATAATTTGATATTAATTTCTTGGTAGCAGGTATTTATTTTCATTGTGAGTACAGAATACTGTTTGTACAAATTCTACTTCTCAAAATTTTAGGGGATTTTGCTAATGATGTATAATTTTATAAAATGATTTTGTAAATAAATCATGGGACATAACACATAATAATATGTATTCTCTATAATTTATGATATTTTGTATAATTCAGTTAAATAAATCTTACAAATTTTAATATTTAAAGTATTTTAAAAGTATTTAGAAACTTTATTCCCTTTATCATGTTTAGATTTCAGAATTTGAGTGCATGCAATTAGTATCTTTGGAATTGAACCCAGGGACTTGAACATACTAAACAAGTGCTTAACCACCAAACCATGTCCTCAGGCTTTTAAGAGTATCCTTACCATATTTTTAACCTATCTGATCTTGGATCTGAGTGGTGTTCAATTCTTTCATTATGAGTATGCAACTTTTTAAATTTTCTTTGTATAATAGCTTTGCTCTATATATTTTAATGACACTATTCATCATGTAAAGGTTTGCTATTGCTATATCTTCAATGTGAATTACAATTCTTTATTTTATTACTTCGTTTACCTACTTTTTGATTTATTTTCTTGTCTATCTTCAGTATCATAGTTGGATGCTTCCTTAACATTTTCAATGATTTTTATTTAATAATTAAAAATTATTCAGCTATGAATTTTTGTTAAGTCACCGGTCTTTCTCTCACAGAGTTTGATTTGATATGCTTAAATTTTCATTGAGTTCTAAAGAGTCTGTACTTTTAACTGATTTTTAGAAAACATTCTTTAGTTTCAAGAGATTAGATTATAATCTATATTTATTTTCTTGTTCTTTGAGCTATAATGAAAGTATATAGCCCATCTGCTTTGTGAATTCAAAGAAATCTTCTATACATTTCAGTATGTAGATAATTAAAAATTATCTGTATGTTAAGACAAAAATCTCACTGACCTTTGAAAAGTCCTAGTGTTCTATGTGAGTTGATTGTAGAATCATCTATCCATTAATCTATTAAATCTGATTTTATGATTAATAACATTTTATATACCCACTTGGTTTAATAATTTTTGAAAGAAAACTATTCTAAAACACTTTTTTTATGATTAAAACTCTATTAGTCCCTTTTTGATCCACTTCTCCATGGCAGAAAGAATTGTTTTAAATACATTAACACTGCGCTGTTCTTTCGTCAGAGTCTTGGTGCATGATGCTCCCAATTTCTGAAAGCATCCCACCTTCCCACCTCCCACCTCCGTTGTTCCTGGCATGTTTGCTTGACTGCCTCCTTCTTGTGTAAGTCCACCCAGAAGGAAAACGGGTCCCTCCGTGAATGACTGAAATCCTTTTATTTCCTTCATTAGCTATTGGCCTCGGTTTCTTTGCACATAGAAGTTCTACTATGACTTTGATGTGTGTGTGTGTGTGTGTGTAATCAAAAAGTGTAAAAACCTCTCAGCAAGCTGTCCATTCTTTATCTTCAAATCTCAGCATGGAGAACCAATAGGCTTCTTTGCAATTTTTATCATGGCTTCATCACATCTTCCAGAAAATTCTAAAATTTACTGCTTTTTCACTGGCACACTTCATGGTTTGACAGTGCTGCTGGATAATTTATTATTCTGAATCACATTCCTTTCATTTCATTGGGAGGTGAGAAGGTAAGAGGTAACTATGGGAGCAGAATTTTTTATATAGAAATTTAAATTTGAAAAGCTAAAGTGAATCCTAAGGAATGAGTATCGAATGATATGTCAGCAAATGCTTTTCAGCCTATTTTAAGTAAAAATATTTAAATTTCTTCATGTACTTGTATTATATGATGTCAATGTGTTTCTTATTAATCAACATTCTTGTTTATTTGAGATACATTTACTTGTTATTAGGACATATTTTTTTTTTCTATTTTGAACTTATATTTGCTTGGCCCTTAAAGACATGATTCAAATTTATTTATAATAAGAGAAACACCAATTAAAATTGTACTGAGCTATTATATTTCCCTTATCAGGTTGACAAAAATCCAAAAGTTTGACAACTGTTGGCAGGGCTTTGAGGAAATAGGCACTCTTGTATATTGCTGGTGATAATACAAAATGTAGAATCCCTGTGGGAGAAAATTTGGCAATATACAATAAAACTAAATAAGCATTTATCCTTTGACCCAGAAAGATAATTTCCAGGAATTTATCCCAAAGATACTCAGGAAAAATATGAAAAGACATATGCAAAAGGCTATTCACTAGAACATCATTTATAGTACCAAAGCCTGGAAAGAACTCAAATGCTCATCATTGGGAGATTCATTGAACTATGATATATTTACCCAATGGAAATATGTAACTATAAAAAGAAATGGGGAATATTTTTATATATACATATGGAATAATTTCCAGTATAGATTTTTTAACCAAACAGGAAAAAGCAAGTTGGAGAGCACTGTGAATGAAAGAAGAAATAAGAAAGAGCAAACATGTTTAAGAAAGACAATTCATATACCTTGTTTTATAGATTTGACTTTGTAATCATGGATGTGCTTTACATAAATGTAAAAAAATCAAATCAAAATGAAAAATGCAAACAGTTAAAAAGGAAATTAAAATGAAACAAATGAATCCAAATTTGTATTTAATTGGTGGCATAATCACCCAGAGAAGAATTGCTGCAAGAGATTTTAAAATACAGTAAGCTGGCCAAACTTTCTTAGTGAATTGTATTCTGAGGACCAAAATAATAGGGAAAAAATTAAACTGCTTTTGGCAATCTACTCTCAGTTGTATTATTCTGTAACTATTGCATGTGTGTAGCTGGCTAAAATGAACAAGTGCAGGAACTAAAATATTTGATGTAATAGAGAAGAAATATAGATATCAAATTAAGGATGTTAAAAACCTGATATTCTATATTTAAGTTAGAAATATCAATATGATGTCATACTGTATTTTTATTTTGAAAAAAGCAAGAAAACAAAAAATCATACTTCCTAGATTTGTCTACTGAAAAGCCTAGCAATAATGACTAAATCTATTGATAGTGATGAGCACAATGGCTTAAATGTGGTCTCTAAGATCCATTTCCTAGTAGAACAAACGAAGGCTTGAAGAAATTATTAATTCCATGTCTGAAGCAGGAAATATACAAACTTGGAATCCTGTGTGGAACTCAAAAGCTATAAAGAATTATAAAAATCTACTTGGGTAAGGACATCAGAGCAAACTTGACAGCCTTTTAGTAGCCAAAGACAATTCCATTAAGCAGTAATAAGATTAACTATTAACTATTACAAACATCACAAAAATGGGAACAAGTGAGAATTATGAGTCTCCTGGAGGAAGATTCTAGAGGAAGATATATATATTTACATACACACACACATCCTATCAAGTTTATATAAAAGGAATTCACAGAGACTTCATATCCTTCTAAGACTGGTGTTTGGAAGCTTAAAATTTTGGCCACTATTCCTTGAAATTGAGACTATCCAAGACATCCCCCCAAACCAATGTAAATGATAGGATTACCTTAAGATTAAGGGAGCAAAATCTCTCAGGGGAGAATTAAGCAGGCAAACTCATTCTTGGTCTCATAGAGTTAACAGACATAATAGAAAATTAAGAGTTAAAAAGGAGACCAGCCTTTAAGGCTATAGGATTAAAATAACACACTAGGAAATGGGACAATGCGATATCAGCTCAGCCTTTTGAGACTCTGTGGTCAGCAGAAATACCAAGAAGCCAGACCCAAGACAGACAAAGTCACTAAAATCAATCCTATGGAGACAATAGTCTGCATCTTTCTGAAAACAGTATTAGGGACTCTTTCAGTAATAAGGCACAACTCCAGGCAGTAAGGGACAGTTACATGTGTAGAACAGTCACCAAAGTAATGTACGGCTACCTGTACTTTATTAGGATAGTACAGTACACACCCTGAAGGAAGTGTGGGCTTAGAATGATGAGGAGATGTTTCACATGGAGAGTCATCATGAAGGAGAACCCAGGCACAACTAAAATTCCACCTCTACACATGATGCCCTCAAGAGACTGGAACTCTGCCTCTCCTACAGATGCCACAGAAACAGTACACCTTTGTCCTTTGTTTGAGCCAACCTGGGAATTTTGTCTCTTACATGGTGTCTCCCTTTAAATAATAAGCAGAAGAATAAACTGAAACTTGCTTCCCAGTTGTTCCTTCCCTCTGTCTGATTCTTCTGTTAGAAAGCCCAAGAACCTGCTAAGCCGGTGACAACATAAGTTCCTCCTGTGTTTATAAAGTGTGAACAAACAATGTGACTTATCACGAGCCATGCTTTTTTCCTTGGAGCCTTGAATTGTGGTATATACCAGGCAGAGGGTATTTATATGACCAGCCCACAGTAAAAACCTTGAACACTGAGTCTGTAGTGAGATTCTCTGGTGTGCGATATTGCACGTGTGTTGTCACTGTTGCAAAAGACAGCACTGTGTGTTTGCACTTGGAACAGACTCTTGGAAGCTTATATTTGATTGCTCTGGACTTTGTTCCATGGACCTTTCCCATTGCTGATTTTACTTTGTATTCTGTCTCTGTAATACATCGTAGCCACAAATATGACTCTATGTAGAATCCTATGGGGACCTGGAGACACCAAAACAGGTTCTAAACCTTACCACCAGTTTGCAAGAAATACATGGAATAGAGGAACATGTCAGTGATACTACAGAGATGCGATGAGTAGAGTCTAGACTGTGGAAAGCTCTGTAAGCTCTTTAATAAATAAATTAAAAGAAAAAAGAAAAGGAAGAAAAAAGTCTATTCATCAAATGTCATATGAAATATATAAGGATAAAATAAAGCAATGCTTGAAATTGATTTTAATGTAATTCAGCTACAGTAGTGAGAGGAAGAAAGTAGAATTATATAGGAAATAAGATTGATTAGGAGTTGATGTCTGTTAAAATTTACTGATGGATTAAGTAGATTTATTATATTTTATAAGAAAATTTAATAAGACTAATTGACATAAGAAAACTGTGAAGGTAATTTATTAATATTAAGACTAAATAAAATTTTGAAATAAATACATTTGATCATATTTTAAAGTACTCTGGTATATGTATTTATATGTGAGGTTTGTAATCTTTCCTTCATCATTTTTTTACTATTTTTAATATTGTTTTATATTTTTTTCTATGATCCAAGAAAAATATATCTTAAAGGAAGACTTTGTTACAGGATGATTAAGATATTAATCCTTAATCATTTGAACCATAATCTTTTAAAATAAGTAATTCTATGTTTTCATTTTATATTTGTTTAACGTTTGCAGTTCTTTAGCAACTATGTAATGTTTTATGTTTTTACACAGAATATCAGTTTAAATAATTCCGATTTAGGGAAATAGAAAATAATTTCATATAATTCACATTTTTAGTCAATATACATAAAGATGCATACACATTCATGTTTACATGAATATACACACATATATTTATATACATATATATGCACACATATATTTATATACATATATACACATTTTGGTGTGAACATGAATATGAATTCACATGAATATATATATTTATTATATATATAAATATATTATATATATTTATATATATATAAAATTCAGGGATTGAACTCAGGGCACTCAAACACTGAGCCACATTCTCAGCCCTATTTTGTATTTTATTTAGAGACAATGTGGTTGACATTGAGTTGCTTAGCACCTCATGGTTGCTGAGGCTGGCTTTGAACTCGCAATTCTTCTGTGTGTAGGTACACACATACACACACACACACATATATAATTTATATTAAAAATATATTTTTTATATTATATATAAAACATATATATAGGTTACATGCCTTTATCATTTGAAATTGTTTCATCCTCCCTCCTATACTCAAACCTAGGATTATGTGTGTGTGGGTGGGGACAGTAGGTAAGTCAGCAACTGAAATTGAAAAATGTCCATACCAAGGGGCCTGTGGAGTTTGTTTATAGTGACACTGAAGGACCTTGACATGTAGTCAGACAACATGAGTGAAGCTACACAGTGGACAAAGGGTGGCAAATCCCAGCCAGCCTACTCTAAAACCACAGTGAGAGGTTTCTTAAGCTTCATAAGCAAAGTCCCTGCTGATCACAAGAAAAAAAATTGGCTTGAGGCTTTTGTTTTTGTGATTTCCTCAGTTTTTCTGATTTACATTTCATTTACATTTCTTTTAATATTTATTATTTCCTTTCTGTTGTTTTCCCTAGGACTTCTTGAAGCACTTTTTCTAAATTTTTGAAATAAAGCTTAGTTCATTTGAATTTTCATTTTCTTTAGTAAGAAAACATATAGGATATGAAGTTACTTTTGATGCAGCTTTATCTCTATCCCAGAGTTAGGATATATAAATAGGTTTTTCATGATTTTTCTAAATTATCATTTTTAAAAAATTAATAGTGTGGTTGACAAAATAAGTACAGGCATAATTTATTTTCTCCTTGATCTGCAATTAGGCAAATACATTCAAATTTTCAAGTGTTTGATTTCCAAAATTCTTCTTAAACATGTATGTATTTATTCTTAATTCAAAACCAAAATAACTTTTGGCTTTATTAAATAGAAGATGAAGATGGTGTGTTGCTTTGCCTACTTTATTCCAAATAAATTATCCTTGTCTCTTCTTTGTCATCTTCAGGGTCCCTATTTTTCTTTTTAGTAAGCTTCTCTTTGTAATTTTTGTCCTTTATGTTCTATTTTAAGTGTATTTTTCATTATTATTTAGACTAGCATTTCCTGATTTGTGACATCCAAAACATTTTGTTTCCTAATACATAAATAAGCATTCTGAAAAAAAGGAGTCTTTGGCATAAGGCAGGCTGGGCAATGCTGAGGTAAGCACAGCTACATTTTAATTGCATTTTAAGGGAGGTTCACATAAATGTAAGCATTATGACTTATTTGTAGGGAGTCGTATTTTTGAGAATTTCCCAAAATTGTTTGACTATGGAATTCATTTTGCCTGGAATAATTTTTAAACATTTCATCATTGATGGTTTTGTAACAGAACATAATTTGGGGTTTACTTGTAGATTCTTAATGGGTATCAAATTTGCCATTTCTCATTTGCTATTTCATTTTTAGTTTTGATTAATATGATAAACTGGAGCAAAATTTCAAAGTTGTTTTTTGTGTAAAAAAGTACAAAATGGTACATTTTCTGATTCATCAATAATCTTTAAAGAACATTTATATCATAACAACAGCTTGTGTGGGCATGAAAATCCTTGGGTCATAATTTTCTGCTCAAAGCACCACAAGTATTCATTTTGTTTTGTCGCCCAAGACCAGTTGAGCTGTTGTTCCTATCTGTGATCCTAGCATTATACTAAGAAATCAAGCACTTCCCAGAACATGTCTATACAAGTGTCTCTTTCATCTGCTTTCTTCCTTATTCATGTCAATCCCCTCAAGTTGTAGATTGAAAACTTTAGATGAGAAAGGCCTTCTTTGTCATTTTTACTATTTAAATCAGTTTGTTTGGAGTTTCCTCTTATTACTTAGTTTGTATATTTTCTCTTTTTTTCTTAATGTTCTCTCATGATTTACACCACTTTACCCATTTTCTTCTGCAGGTGAGGAATACTTTTCATGTCTGTTCTGCACTCTACTGATTCAAATGTTCTGCTGTTTAAAGTTGACTCTTTTGGTACCTCTGGGATTTGGCTACTTGCAGTTTTATTTTGGGACAGTTTCTATAATACTTTTTTCCTTCCCAGGGCAGTATTACTGTTATTAACAATGCGTCATTTATCCCATCATGGCAGCCTCTACTTTTGTGGGGATAGTATGTTTTGTACATAGGAGGACATTTCTTCCTGCCTTGTGTGTTACATTTTGAGCCCTTTATTTGTTGTTTTCTGTTTCACCCTTGAATGAAGAAATATGCTGCTCCCTGTTGGAGAACATTCAGAATAGATGGATTTTTCCCAATTCATTTTTATTCTATCATCACTCAAATCCTTTGCTTCATTCTTACTTTTTAACAGGTTTTTCTGAAAGGCTAATTGCTATAAAATGTAAACAATGGTAAAAGAGCTACAAGATAGCAGGTAGGGTTGGGGATAACAAACGTGAACAATGTGAGGAGACAGTATTTATATTTAGTAAGGTTTTTTTTTGGATGGTGTAGGTGAGGGAGGTGAGCATCTCCTTACTTATTTTTGTTATCACCTTTCTGTTTCAACCTATTTTTTTTTTAATGTGAATCAGGATTTCTTTACTATCTTCACAGCTCAACTTACTGTCTTTGAAGAAGAAGAAAGTATTTCTTGGGAAAATGAGGAAATCTGTTGTCTTTTATGATGAATAAAAGATACTACCATTAGGTATGCTCCTTTCTAAGGCTTTTCCAGTCCTAGGATATACTTTTTTTTGGAAAGGAATAGAAATTTCTTTCTGGAACCTGTGTTAATTTACATGCTACATCTAAGAGCATTTTATTCCAGAGAACAAATTCATAGTAGTTAGTTATATTGATCTATTTGCTGTTTGGAAGAGAGACTGTCCCTCCTTGTTCTATATAAAACTTGGTGTTAGATACTAAGAAGGTGTGAAAGATTATATGTGTTTATATTAATTAACCCCTTAGAATTTTTATCTGTTATACTCCTAATAGATGGGAAGCATAACTAGCGTGAGGGATGGTATTACCATCTCAGAAAGCTGTTATGTGTATGGAAGGGGCAGCCTCTAGATAACTCTATGAGATAGTTTTCCCTTATAAAATATATTCACTAATTATTTAAAAATTATTTTGGTGTTGACATCTTAGAGTAAATTTACTGGATGTATTTTCTGGTACTTTACAAATACCTTATAATACCTTACTAATATCTTAATAATTTTCCTGAATTCAAAATTAACATTTTTCTTTCAATAAAGTGTGTGTGTGTGTGTGTGTGTATTTCAAATGTCCAAATGTATACACCTTTAATTTGGAAGTTGGTTTGTATTTTTAAATATGTCATTAAAGAAGTAAGAACTCCATTATGACAAGTTGGAATATTTTCTGTTTTCATGTTTGCTATGATTATCTTTCTCAGTTACAAGAAACTTTTGAATGTTCAGTTATGATTTCAGTGTTTTCTATTTTGTATATTCTATACATATTGGGTTAGGGAATATTATTCTGAATATCTGAGGTTCTGATTCTTCAATCCTATTCCTAACTAGAATAATATTTGTATGTATTCAATATAAAGTTTATCATGGTGAGAGTCACCACACAGATGAACTGGTCCAGTTTTAATTTTATAGATAAGTTCCTGAAGTCCAGGAAGGATATTTGCCAAAGTCTTCCAGCTGAAGTGGGGCTGGAGAGCCCATGAGCCTGGATATTAGATTCCCTTTGGCTGTGTCAGTGGCCTCACTTAATATTTTTATTATTTTCTTAACACATTAAAAAGCTACAGTACTTGATATTAAGAAAGAAAAATAGCCAGGTGCAGTAGCAATCCTAGTGATCTGGGAGGCTAAGGCAGGAGGATCACCAGTTCAGACCCAGCCTCAGCAGATTAGTGAGGCCCTAAGCAACTAATTGAGACCCTATCTCTAGTAAAATATAAAAAGGGCTGTGGATGTGGCTGGTGGTAAGTGTCCCTGGGTTCAATTCCTGATAACAAAACAAAAACAAAGAAAAATACCATTTTTCTTGAACATTGAAAACCATGCATGTATGTTTATTGGCTTAATCCTTTGATGTATAAAAAGAATGATATAAACAACATGAGATTTCCTATCTCGACATAATGTCATTTATATCAGTGGAACAATTAAGGATTTAATTAATTTATCTAGGATTAATATGTTAAAACTGTTCCCCTGTTTGACTCCTGAGTTCTAGATACAGAAACCTAAATAATTCCTCTCAAGTGTAACAGATGGCTGGGATATCTCCTGCTTATCATGTGCATTCTCCATAGGCCTCCATTGTTACCTGTACTAAGCATTCTATTGGAATGAGTAAAATGTTAATTGAATGAGTCCTTTTGGTCATTTTTAAAAAATTACTGTCAGTACACATTTATATTTCTATAGTTTCTTGGAAAATATTTTTTTTTCCTGAAACATTTCCATACGCTTGTAACTTTGCCTTAAAAATTATTCCAGAGAATTTTTGTTTTATTATCTTGTCTATGTTTTTAAGTCTTAAGAATTATTCAATTTTGATTGCTTTGCTTATTCTCCCTGAAAAGCTTCTGTACATTTACTTTTTAATAATTATTTGATTAGAAAATGGAAGAAGCAACTTCCAGAATTCCATGGGAGTTGTCATCAAGAAAGAACCCCAGCCAAAGCCAGTCGTGGTGGCACAAGCCTGTAATCCTAGCAGATCAGGAAGCGGAGGCAGGAGGATCACAAGTTCAAAGTCAGCTTCAGCAAGTCAGCGAGGTGCTAAGCAAATTAGTAAGGCCTTCTCTCAAAATAGAAAATAAAAATGGGCTGGGGATGTGGCTCAGTGGTTAAGTGTCCCTGGGCTCAATCCCCAGTACAAAAAAAAAAAAAAAAAAAAAAAAAACAAGTCAATAGTAATATTTAGGGGAGAAAAATTTTAATTTAATTTTGGAACAGGACAGGACATATGATAAGGGAAGGCAGTCCTCAAGGCTTGCAAAAACAGACACAACAATAACAAAACCCCAAACCAAAAACCACAGCAATATGGACTTTTCTTATATCTCTGTCTCATGATACTATAGTTGGTCATGTAGAAAAACTAAGTTGTTCAAGATGATCACAATGAGACTGGGGGTTTGGGTGCTGTTTGTTACAAAAAAGTGCTGGTCTCTTGATCCTGTTTCCCTCAATTGCAACACAACCCACTGTGTGCAAATCATCCATCTGTCCATCAGAATACCCAAGGGTCTTGGGAAGCAAGAGATCTCTTAGGGTCATTATATTGTACTTTTTGGTTCATTGAGCTATGAGTGGAAATAAAGTCTTTCTCTGATACAGAAAGACTGTGGTCTACTTTCGATATCTATAGAGTGGCACAGGTTTAGTCCTTGCCATCTTCCCTAAGACCCAGGTTGCTCTCCATAGAGACTTAAAAGCTGCTGAGTATGTCCACTGTTTAAATTCAAAGTAACTTGGAAATACATAAAAAGGAAGGAAAAATTTTGAGGGCCCTGGTAGGAACTTAATGTACTGTACAACTACAGTACATATACTTAAGTATGCTTTCCATTCGTTAATGAATCCATTCACACATACTATGTAGGAGGATGGCCAGACAAAGCTTTGCTGGTCACAATTCTGACGGGCCTCTCTTTTGTATCACCTCAGTCCAGGGTCTGGATTTCAGCTTAGAATCTCATGAAATGGACATTGTCAGATACTGAGAGTGGAGTATTCTCTTTTGGATGGGCTTACACTAAAATGTCATGTTTAAATCAGAGATAGAGTTCATTTTGGGAAATAACATTCCTAGAAATGACATTGGCACTATTTGCTAAACAAAGAAGTCCTCCTCTCCCTCATCAAAAACAGGAGAAGCCAATTGGTAATCAAAGAATTGTTCTCTAAGTTTGGAATCAGCAGAGCAGTGTGGTGGTAAGAGGTGTGAAGGAGCACCCTGTCTTCCTTGACTGGTGGCTTGATTCCTCTTATACTAGACACAGCTGATAGGCACGTTGCTAACCCGAGACTGTTATTTTTCTGTACTATAACTTAACCTCTTCTTTTCTTGATAGATAATTTTTCTTGAATGTAATAAATAACAGTTTAATATTTTCCCACAGATTTCACACTATTTTTAAAGTATTTTTTTGATTGAGACATCACCTTGCATAGATCTTCACCTTGACATGGCCATATCCATCTTAAGTTATAACTGCCATGACTGCCCCTGAGTAACCCTGATCTGCTTTTCCCACTTGGGTTCCCAGCTTATTTTAAATTTAAACAGCAACAACAACATTAGAGTCATATGTGGACCTTTATGACAAGATCTTGGTGCCATGGGCAGCACCAGAAATGTTCCTGAAATCTCTGATATTAGTTGGAGATAAACCAGGTACATTCTGGTATGGATAAGGTCACTTTCATCCTGATCCCTATTTATACCCTCTTCTTCTGCTCCAAATAGCAGGGATTTGTCTAGTCTTGCTACAACCAGGACCAGGCTTTTGACAGTAAGTCCCCAATAAATTGTTCTCTGTGCAATCATGGATATTTCTGCTCCATGCTTTTATCTCATGGTTCCTTGTTCCAGAACACTGGTTTCACTCTCAGCTATGGAGGACTTCCATCTCTTTAAAACGACTTTGCTTGCCTAGCTTGTGCAAAGCCCTGAGTTCTACCCCAAGTACTGCAAACAACAACAGCAACATTAAAATGAATTTTCAAATATCCAATCTCATATTTGTGTGCTTATTTTATTGGTATACTTTTCAAGATATACTTTCAAGATATGCTAGCATTGACTGGTATACTATATGCCTATAATTGAGTATATGCATAATATCTCAACTTAATATTGTATATATTTTTTTACAAACATATATAAGTGGTCCAAAGTTCGTCTATGTATTCAACAAATATGTACCTCGCATGTACTGTGTGACCAACACTTTTGTAAGTGCTGGAGGTAGTGGTTAGACCTTCAAGCTTTTTACCTGCATGGAACTCACAATATAGCGACAGTTAACAACTATAGATATGTATTTTTATCATAATTCTAGATAACAAAAAGCTGATGAAGAAAAATGAGACCACATAAAAAATAAAGAAAAAGGTGGCTATTTTAGATGGTATCATGATAGTTTGAATGTTTCTTACAGCACTAAAGACTATATTGAGAATGTCATTAAACAAACAGATGTATTTGCTAATTCTGCTATTTCTAGTTTGATCATAAAAGCATTGCAATAACTATAATGTGAATATGCAACATCAGTCAATAAATCTGACATTCTCCCATCTTTATGATACAGATATTATCATTGATTGGTTGTAAAAAGAGAATATAAAAATTTTTGTTCAAATGCAATCAACATATAAATTCTTTGAGGACACTGTTAGCAAGACTGACATTTGAATGTGTGATGAAATGGAGTAGGTGCTATAGAAATTCAGATAATGTTGAGAAATTCTCAAACTTCAGTTAGTATATTAGTCTTCTGTTCTTTCATAATCCATAAAAAGCCTGCAGCATACGGTAATGTGTCAAGAATTTTTAAAAAATCCTATTTATGTGTATAAGTTCACATAAGATGCATCTTCTTTTGTGTATTATATAATGATGCTAAAATATGAGGTCATTTAAGGATTTGCCAAACGTGGAAAAAGAAATATATTTGCAGTTTTTACATTAGGATACAATTATGCCGTGGAAAAGTACTATTGCCTAAATACATCTTGAAAGTATGCTTTTGAGAGGGAATGAATAGCACACAAATTCTGATTTCTTTTAAGTCATCTTGAAAAACAGGCTACAGACACATGAGCTGAGCTTTAATAAAGTGTAAATTACACACAGTTTGAATGGTAGCTGTGTGAAGCATACAGAAATTGCAGAAGAAGAGGAATGGTATGTGGCTTTGGGGGACAAGTTGCAACATCCCAGTGCTACTCTTTTGATGGCATGAATCTAAAACCCCCAATGCTGACAGGTATTTGAGATTATCAGTTCAGATTCCCAATTTGTAGATGATGGCAATTAAGACTCATCATGGGCAGTGACTGGCTTCCAATCTTCAGGCCAGCTGGTCACCTGACTGGTCAGTTTGTTCTGTGCCTTTGCTCCACTCTGCTTCCCCTTGCCTCCCATTTACTCTTCAGCCATGCTGTTGTACTCCACAGCACAAGGGCTTAGGAATAAAGTGAAGTTCCCATGTGTAAGTTTTCCTTTTGTTTGTTAGCTGCTCCAGTCAAATATTTTGTAGAAGAAAAGAACGACAGTAAAATGAGGAAGAGAGAGAGAGAGAGAGAGAGAGAGAGAGCGCGAGACAGAGACAGAGAGGTGTCATTGATTTTTTTCTTATGTCCCTTCTGTAAGAAAATTTTAAAATTCATAAATGTGATGTAAAATGATATCAGAAATAGAGGTTGGGAGGAGAGGATTGAGGAAGAGCTGATTAGAAATGGAAAAAAAAAAAAGAGCCAGACATTGACATAGAAGATCACAGATCTTAGATCACTAATTATTTCCCTGAATTTAAAAAGAAAAAATATTAACCTCTCTGGGCCTTCCTTTCTTTGTCTATAGAAGAAGGCAGGTGGACTAATTAGTCTCTGAGATCCTCTGCAATATCACTAGTCAGGACTTGGTAATGTACTTGGTCTTTTGGAAGGACATAATTCTTTTCTTCTTCTTCTCCTTCTTCTTTTTCTTGGTACTAGGGATTGAACCCAGGGGTAATTTACCACTAAACTACATTTACAGCCTTAAAAAAAGTTTTCTTTTTTTAAATTTGAGACACAGTCTCCCTAAGTTGCTGAGGCTGGCATCGAACTTGTGATCTTCCTGCCTCAGACTCCCAATTTGCAGTGATTATAGGCATGTGCTACTGTACCCAATGAGATGATGTAATTTTGGACTGAACCCCTGATAGCCTGTCTATGTGCTATTAGAAAACACTGATGTTTATTCTCAGGTAGGTATAAAGTTATCTTTGCTGATTAGTCACTAAGTCTGCTAATTGGCAATTACATTCAATTATTGATTAATCAGAGTAATAGAGAAGACAACATAGATCACTACAAATCTTGTGTAAAACAAAACCCCATTTTAAGGGGCTCAGTTTGGCATGATGGTTTAAATAGCATGCAGTTAGTCTTATGTTCAAATCTCACCTCTACCCTTTCTAAGACATGTAAACCTTGGCAAAGCCTAGAAAGTTATATTATCTGGCTCTTGACTATATCTGCGACTTAATGTCCTGCCTGTTTCCTCCATGATCATTTAGCTTCCACCACAAAGCCCACCTTCTTCTGTGGTAAGGCCAAACATGGTCCTACCTCAAGACCTTTGAACACACTGCCTCTGTCTGGACTGTCTTTCCTCCAGGTGTCTACAAGAAACACTACTCTTTTCTTTTGGGTTTTTTTCTCAAATGTCACCTTCTTAGGGAAACCTTTCCTGGTTATGCTAATAATGATAGAAATCCAACTTTCCATATTCTTACTTTGCTTAATTTTTTTATAGCCAGTTCCTGGGGTATTATATGTTTGTTTGTCAGTCTTTTGTCTACTCATCCTAGTAAGGAAACTACTTACTAGTATGATGTAGTCCTTGTTTCTATTTTTTTGCATCGTTATATCACCAGTGTCTAAATCAAGGTCTGGCACATAACAACTGCACAGTACACATTTGTTGAATAAATGCATGTTAATACCCAGCAGATGAACCAGTAACAGTAACTGAAATGGTTACACAGTGCACCTGTGGGGAGAAAGACTGATGATGAGTGAGGACAGCCTGCACCCCTCACCCGCTATAGAACTGTTTTTACCCTGTGTGTATTACATTTGTTATAAATTATGTCAAAAAGATTGTGGCTAGATTCTGATCTAAAATATACCACCATCCTATGAACATTTAATCTGTATTTAATTTTATTTCTTCTGCTTCAATCTGCTTTGCTTCTGATCATAAATGGAAATGAGCCAGCAGAAAGGAGATGACATCTATCCATTCAGCGTCTGTGCAAGAGTTCACTGTTCTGGAACCTGAATGCCATGAACTCATACTAATGGCCAGAGATGTGAACCAAGGAAAAATACTTTTTATATGAATTAATTGAAATGATACAAATTAAAAATGTGGCTAATGTGAATGCAAATACAAGTAGATACAATCTATTTAAGTGAATGCACCAGACCATTCATGTGACAATTTCTCAAGCTCCACTAACTTCAAATATTTTCTGTTTCTGGCTAGCCTCACTCACAGCTTCACGTAGGTCTGTCTCTCCAGTGGTTGGTCTTACTGTGGACGAACTGCAGTAGGACTCCCCATGTGGCAGGCAGCACTGGAGGGGAGGGTTTGAGTAGAACACATAACAAATAAACTTGTTCCTGATTATTACTCCTATCTTCTGAGATGAAGTATTTGGAGGGTATTAAAAAGAATTCTGATCTGTTCTTTTCTTGGTTAGACATAAAAAAATAACTAAATAATAAGAGAACTTCTTTACACTAGGGCCTGGAAGCATTTATATTAGTGAAAAACTAAAAAAATGCTTTTGCCCACCCCTCCACATCGCACTTGCCTCACACATATCCCGTGGTCCTACATCTAATTCACACATACACACACATACGCACACCCATACACACACACCCAATTCCTCACCCCAGGACATGGATGATCAATGCTCAGGCTTGGCCTTGCTCCTTCCGAAGTCACAAGTGAGTTCTAACAAACCCCCCTCTAACGCTGCCTCCTATCGCATGCTCTTCAGGACAGGATGAACACATCCACCGAAAATCATGTTTTCTTTGCATCCTAACTGAAACAGCATTAAAGGGGGGAAATGGGAATTCAGCGCTGCCAGCTACAGTATCTCTCCCATCAGTTCACCAATAGGGCCTGGTAGGGACCTGCCGAGCCTCTGGATAAATTGTATTTTCCAAGGGTTAATTAAGCTGTCTTGAGCTTCTGCATGAAGAGGAACAAACTGGCACTTGCAGCGCTTTCTGAAACCTGCTGTCGACATTACAGTCCCTGCTGCTTTTTGCTGTATCGATCCGATGCCTGACCTGTGAATTCCTTGATGGCTGCTAACACTAGAAGCTTACTGGAGCTTTCCAAGGGAGCTTCGGGACAGCTTGTGTAGTCAGGTACAATTACCTATCCCTCCAGGAGAGCCAATTAGTTCACAAAGAGCTGGAGCAGAACAAATGTTTTGTATGTGATTTAGAATCCTAAAAAAGAAAGGGGGAAAAAAGGAAAAAAAAAAGGCTTTGTTCTGCCTGATTCTTTTGTTCCTAATTTTATGATTATTGTTCGATTCACAGTGGTCCTCACATTTTTCTCACGTTTCTGAAAGAATTATAAGAACATGATAAACCAGATTTACTGTCTTCTCCCTTTAAACTATGAAAATTGCCTTGTGCTATTTAAGATCTAGTTTCTGGACTAATTGTGTGAACTCAAAGATAGAAAACCCAAGTTTGTTCTACTTTCTGCATTTCAGAAACTTTTTCTCTAAATGGTACAATAAATTTCAATCGTAATGAACTGCTCCTTTAAAAAAAAAAAGGATGAATGGCAACTTCCTCTGAAATTTGACTTTGCAGGTAAAATGTGAGAATGTGAGATTCCTCAGTAGATATATGCTACACATGTCCAGGCACACATCAACCTTAGCATGATTGGTTCTGAAAGTACAGCTAAACTTTACAGATAGCCAACTGATAAAATGCAGTGTCCTTTGACTAAAAAGATGGCAAAGCCAAACTACAGTGGTATGCCTTGTGTCCAAGACTGCTTCCTCAATATGAGGTACCAGTAGTTCTGAGATATTGACATTCACTTGACCAGTTTCCTTTGTGACCAATGGCATTAATTTATGAGCTAGCTGCAGAATGTGGCCTGTCCATTAAATATATTAAATCTTTTTCATCCGAATACTATCTAAATCGTATAAGGATCAATAATTGGATCTTAAAACATAATGCACCACTAGAATTAACTGCAAATGCAATTTAATGCACTCTAATATCAAATAAGCAGCAAAATGAAGAGAAAGGGGAAATGAAATATTATTTTTAATAACAGCAAATTTAAAAATATAATTTTAAAGATTTGTTCAGTGAAATAGATCCATATATACATGTATGGAAAACACACAGATGTTGACAGCCATATGTAACTGAGTGGTAACTAGCAAATGAACTGTAATTGAAAGTTTAATATCACAAAAGATATCAGATACTCATCACAGAAGACTTTGGTGCAAGCTTAGAGAAAGCTAATGTAGACATTTGTTTTCTATTTCTGAAAAGAAGTAAAATAAGATTGACAGAAAGGTTTCATTATAGTTTAGAAACAGTAATCCAAAGTAAAAGCTTGTCTCTTGACCTAAATTAGAATCAAAAGTGTAGAAACAATAAAAATAAAAACAAACAAAAAATCAGTTGGTTGGGTTTTACCTCAGTTGCTCTTTGTAAAATCTAATTTAATTAATTTTTTTAGAGAGAGAGAATTTTTTAATATTTATTTTTTAGTTTTAGGTAGACACAACATCTTTATTTTATTTTTATGTGGTGCTGAGGATCGAACCCAGCGCCCCGCGCATGCCAGGCGAGCGCGCTACCACTTGAGCCACATCCCCAGCCCAAATTTTATTAATTTTTAATGAAATGAAACTGCACAAAGAGAAGTCAACTCCTCATTGGGACCCTAATAATAGAGAGGTGGAACTCTGAGCCTGCTCACATGGAGGTAGAGGACAATGTCAACATCTGTGTGGCTGAGAACTTCCTGCATTCTGAGCAGACCTGATGCTTGTCTCTCTGGTGCACTCCAAGCCAGGGAAAGTAGATTTATATTGCCTCAGCTTCGTCTGAGGGTGTAACTGCATGGAGTGGGAGATGAAAGAGCTCAGTCTTTTGTTGGTCTGTTTGTAAAATGGGTTGGGAATTTGGCAGCAATGGTAGTCTGCTGTTTCAATGCTGCTCTCTCTCCCTTATTAATGTCAAGTAGTGTTGAGACCACTCCAGTAAGGGGGTTGGAAAGGAGTTGATGAGGATTTCCAAAACTGGAGAGTCTTGGCACACACAATTTTGGAACTGGAAAAGATGACCCTGCATGATTCAGGACTAAATTCACCATTTCAATTGGTAAGAGGCAAGCAGATGGTCCATTCCACTATGGTTATGCATACACTGGAGTGTGTGTGTGTGTGTGTGTGTGTGTGTGTGTGCATGTGTGCATATTCTGTTGGTCAGAGAATAAGATGGTCCATTCCACTATGGTTATGCATACACTGGTGTGTGTGTGTGTGTGTGTGCATGTGTGCATATTCTGTTAGTCAGAGAATAAATTTTTTGAAGTGAGATAAAAACCATGAGTTTAATTCCTCTAAGATCCTCTCTTTCATTGTATGATCACTGATCATGGCCTTATACTACCTGGTGATTTTTGCATGTTAGAAATCATGCTCTGAGAAAGCATGTGGTGGGCAATGCAAAGCTTCACTGTCACTGGGAAAGCATTGTAAAGTTGGCATCAGTAGTATGATCCTGAAATATGAGTTACATGTTATTTATTCCTCAAAATACATCTTTTTATAAGAGAAAAAGAATTTTCAAAGTACTCCTGAAAATTCTAAAGACTTTTTTTTCCCACAATCATTCTTTGGAAGAGGTAGTAAGAATTTAGTAAACTATTTCTCAATGTATATACAGGCCTCTTGAATATAGTTTTAGTTGTACTTTAGTTATGAGGGCTATCATCAAAAGTTTACCTGGAAATTACAGATATGAATTATATGTCATGAATAAAGATGACAGTCTTCCTGTCTTTTTTCCCCTCACTTCCTTCTGTTAAGTCTTCTGTTAAGAGGGAGACTAATTTTCTAAGATTCGATCTATTTAAAGAATAAAATAGTGATTTGATTTTTCTATTCATAAGAGGAATTAGAGCTAAATGAGAAAGATACAAAGTACAAATGATATAATAATAAACCATATTTTAGAGTCTGAAATATCAGTGTTCAAAATATAACAAAATATCAAGCATTCTATTTTAATTTTTTAAATAGATTTTAATTTTTTGTGATCTGGGGATTGAATCAAGGCCTTGAGTATGCTAGGCAAGTGCTCTATCACTGGGTTACATCCCCAGCCCCAAATAGCAAACATTTAAATACTGTATCTTCATAAATGAGTCCTAAATGGGTGAAAGCTACTGTCAGTTCTGACAGCTTCATTTCTAAAGCACCGACAATATTATTCTCATTGGAAAACTGCTGCTGATATCCCCACAGTGCTTTCTCCTCCATCTAGAGCATAAGGAGTTCTTGTTTTGCCCTCTGAGTTGTGCCTTTAAGTAGAACCAAGTGTGATTCTTCATTCAACGACCCCAAGGAAGACAAGGAATGAATTCCTCAAACTTGTAGATGTAGGTGTTCAAATGCAAAAGTGAATAAAATAGACTCAAGCATGGAAATGATGAGAGAATCAGGGAAGGAGCGCTTTTTCAAATCTAAATGTTACTCCTTCATTATCTTTTAGGTCATCCTAGAAGGTGGCTTAGTACAAAATAAGACCATGCTTAAGAAATAATGCCATTAATTCTGTAGGATGTTCATTTCTTTTATGAATCTATTGTTACACATTGAATAATAACATTAACAATAAAAATGATATTCTTAGCCTCAAGTTTATTTTTACATTAATCCAAATTCATCTTTCTAGAAAACTTCCCTTGTTTATAACCATATTTATAACATCTATACAATCTTCTCAAAGGTGAGAAACTTACCAAAACGATATCTGTCCTTGTATTCCAAATGATATATTTACCTTTTGCCTTCTGACTATTTTCCTCTGACTTTATTTTATCACAGATACACAGGCCCAAATTATGATTGATCTGTGATAGCTAATGAAACCCATAGCATATCCATGATGATGGTACCCCTCTTCCATGAGTTACATAGTCCTGGATCACTCCTTTACCACCAGGCACAGTGCTAGGCCCTGGATTGCCAATGATGGGGGAGAAAAGACATTCTTTATCTTCCAATCCTCATGACCTAATGGGATAGATAATTCAATTCAAAATGTGATAAATGCTTGGGAAGGAAAAAAATTACAGACATGGGAGAGCCTATAATGGTGGACACAGTCTGGAAGTATCAAGGGTGAATATTGTGAAGGAGAGAACTTTGAGCCATAATCTAAAAGATGAATGGATAGTAATTGGGTCAAGAGGGAAACAGGGGCAATTAGGAGGAGCTTCTAGGAATTATATTAGATGGAAAGGAGAAAATATGTGGTAAAGTGGAAGAGGCCAGAAGGTTGACTGAGCACACTGAGCTGGAGGGGGAGAGGTAAGAGATGAGGCCAGGAGGTGGACAGAGTACTGACGAGGAAGATCATGAAAGACCACTTTAAAGATGTCGGTCTTTATTCACAGAGTGGTAGGAAACCAGGACAAGGCTATAAGAGGGATAAAACTTCTGAAAGTTGAGTTTTCAAAATATTACTCTATCTGCTGTGGAGAATGGATAAGAATAGGTTAAGAGGTAGGTTAATTAGTCAAAAGGCTCTCACTGTGGCTCTTCTCTGCAGCATTCTCTGAACTAATTGTAAACTTATTGCCTAGAGATAAACATGTCTATCTAAATACCCAGAACTGCAACTGCTGGCTTTCAAACTGTCAGCCTAGAGGTTCAATCTAGAATGTGCACTTTTTTTTCCTAGTATAATGTTTTAAAAATATATTGATTTTTTTCACTGCATTAATTTATACAAAAATTTGGATTTCCAGCTTTGGCCATGTGGTTGCCTGGGCCTGAATGCCTGGATGGTTACAGCTTGCTGGAGCCGAGAAGTAGCTGCCCTTCACCCCTGAGATGAGGCTACTACACAGCTGTCTCCAGACTTCACCCCATGTGGTATTAGAGCTGGCCTGCATCACTCACTTGTCGTGTCACGTAAGCATTTATTTTTGCCTTGGCAGTTCATTTTAGAAATAGCTTGAGCTGTGAACTTAGATTTCAAAAACAAAAGCTATAATTTAGGAAATAAAATGATTATGATGATGATAATTACCTAAAGTTCTATGTCTTCCAAAACTAACTGACTAATAAAATAACGAAAATATATCTACATATAAAAATGCTCAGGGGTTTGTTAATTTACTTAAAAAGGGAGAGCACATTAATAAGTATTTTTTTAAGTTAGACTAGAGTTGTCTTCAAATATTCAAAGTAACAAAAAATGACACCGGGAATATGAAAATATATATGGAGCTGGCATGTCAATCTCATGTCAATCTCTTTGATTGACAGAACTAAAATTAAGATATGTCATAATCATAGTGTTACCTTTATTCTTAGCTTCCATTACTTTAGGTATGGGAACTTACTAAAATTTCTTTAATATTGTGTATTTTTTTCTTTTGTCAGTCATAGAAAGAAAACTAGTTAATCTATACATTTTTCCTGAGTGTTAATATAAAATATTACACACGTATTCAGATACACACTTATCAGACATGTTGATAATTCATTTGCTGTCACTATTACCATTCTTGCTTTTTTCCTTCTCCTCCTCCCTTCCTTTTCTTCCTCTTTCTACTTTAGCACCTTTCTATTTTTTCCTTATAAGTTTATTTTTAATGTTTTGTTGTAATTTCACCTGAACATGAAGAAAATTCCACCAACTTTTATGTAACTATCTTGTTACCTGAGTATTTTTGTCTTTTATGGGGGGCATACTTCTCATTCACATTAGAATGATGTTTGATATTGTATCTTAGTCTGCTTTCTGCTGTTATAATTGGTTAACATACTGAGTACTCAATGAGGAATACTATCTTATTTGGCTTACAGTTCCAGAGGCTGGGAAGTCCACCAGCACAGTACTGGCATCTTCTCAGCATCTGGTAAGGACTTTCTTGCAGCATCACAAAATGGTGGAGGGTATCGCAAGATGTGACAGGGCAAGTGTGCTAACTTGGGCCTCTCTCCTTTTCCTTATAAAGTCCTTAGGAGACCCCATCTTCAGACCTTATCTAATTCTAATACCTTCTAAGGTCCTGCCTCCAAACATTATTAACATACAAATTTGGGATCAAGTTTCTAACATATTAACTTTAAACAGACATAATCAAATCATAGCATTTACTATCATGGTAGACTAGGACTCACAGGTCATTCCCTTTTTATAAACAGGGAAAATTGTACTTTTTTGTCCTTGAAAATAGATATGATTATGTGACTTGTTTTGGCCAGAGACATGTGAGCAAACAACATCTATTCTTCATGAATAGTATCATTTGGGAGCCAGCCCATTACTTTCCACTCTCCTCCTATTTCTCTTTTCCCCTTCATACTTCATTCATCTGCAGAGGTGAAACCACTGTCTCCTCTTAAGTTGATGACATCATTGATGTAGCCCTAGTCAGCTTGATTCCTGAGTGATTACTATCATGCTTAAGCCATTGAGCTTTGGGCTTGCTTATTAACACGTTTCCTAGCCTCTTCCAAGTGATACATTTGGCTGCAACTAAAATTTAAGCAAACATTGCCTTATATTTCCCATACAGGTCCATAAAATAATCAGCATTGATAAACATTACTCTTTGCAAGATAGGAATTGATCATAATTTAATATTTGCTTCTCACATTTTCTATCATCAAACAATTTTGTTGAAATCAGATTGAATTTTCTTCCAGCGGTTTTTATTAACATTGCACCTGCTCTGCTTTATGAATTTTTACCTAATAAAGTATATTCACTACTAAATTATCAATCGTTTACTATGAGTTTCGTAGTATCTTTGTTCATTATGAGTTTTATATCTTAGGTTTCTACTTTCAGGAATTTGGTTTTCACTTAGCTAGAGGACATTCTTGAGAATTGCAGAGTTCATGAAAAGTTAGATATCTGAGGAGTGTTATTTCTTCAAATCTTTTATTTGCCTTCATATTTGAAAGATGAGGTTTTGAATATAGAAATATGGTTTTGAATTTTTTTCCTTGAGACTTTTGGACAGTGTTCTAATATTATATTGTAATCGAGAAGATAAATGGAAGTCTGCTTTTCATTTCTGGCAGGTAACCTCGTTTTATTCCTACTGAAATTTGTGATATATTCTTTTGATCACTGATATTCATAGATTTTACAAGTAGGTCCTCTTTATTCTTCTTCCAAAGCATTCAATAGTGTGTCTTCTAATTAACAAATTATCTTTCTTAAACTCATAAAATTGTGCTTATATCATTTCTTTGACTCTTTCCTAATTCTTCTTCCATTTTTTTGTTTCTGAAAATTATTTTGAATATTTTTTCTGTTCTTTCATAAAGTTATTTTGTTTATTCTTTATGCCTTACATTTCAAAGAATATCCATGTTGATATTACAGATTATTTTTCATTAGCATAAATTGATACAAAATTTAGTCCTTCAATTGAGTTTTTTTGATAAATTATGATGATCATATTTGTAATATCCAATAATTCTTATTACTTTTTATCATTTCTTTTTTTTAAGTGCTCTTCTCTCAAAATTTAGTGTTCAGGATTCGGTGGGAAAATTAAGTTGTTTATTTTGTGTATATCTCTTGTTCTTCAGCACTATAGGGTTCTGCTGTCAATTAAATTTTATCTGCAATGTATCTTCCAAAATTTATCAAATCCAATGCTGATGTTTTTCCAGATTTTCTAAGATTCTTACTGCCTCATTCTCATTTTTATATTTTCCTACTACTCAAAGAGATTTTGGGAGTTGATAGAGATAAATTCATGAATTTATAGGTATTTAGATCTAATCCAGAAGCTTCACATTTACAGTGTATTAATTCTCTGATATTATTTGGATTCAAAGTCTTCTTGTTCCTCATTATTCATGGTGTCAAAGATTGCACCATGTGTTGCTTAGGACCACAAGATGGTTATGAAATATAATATTGTTCAAATAATATTAACTGAAATTTACTCTGTGTAGTGGACAAGGTTGATGCAATGAGTTTCTTAAATAGTGCAAGATTTCTAGATGATTTGGACAAAAAAATATGTACTGCCTAATATTTCCTTTAGTGTTGAAAAGTCTCACTACATGTCTGGCCATGGGAATGGAGGCCCAGAACCTGAAGCCTACTACGGACTAAGCAAAAGGCAACAGGATCATTAAGGTAGTCAAATGGGTGAATTTTGCTGAGGGTCATGGTGCTCTGTACACTGAAACAGTGCTGAAGTGATGGACTAACCTGGAGGGAGGACAATGGGAGCGTATAAAACAGAAATAGAAAGAAGTCCTGCCATGAATGGACCTGAATTCAAGTTGTTATCTGGAGTAGAATTTTCTGTTGTTACTTTCTTGTGATAATATGTCTCCATGCAGTCTTTTAAATTAATCCCTTTATTTAAAAGCAAACTCAGATGACAGGAGTGATACAAATCTGATTTTTAAAAAATTAATTAGTTTTTAATTAATTAATTTTTTAAAAATTAACACAAAAGAATGGAATTTTGCATCTGGAGACATGTTTCCCCTCTACTCACTGTGGCCTGATGGTGGAAATGTCTTCCTTGGTGGTGTGGCCATTAACATGTAATTCCTCATTTCTCACTTTTTATCAATAGATGAGAATCACATTCAATTTTCCTACATCACAAATATAGTATAAAAGCAGGTAAATAATTGTGAAAGGTAAAAAATGCAGAAATTATAATATGAAGAAAATATATTCTTCACACATAACTATAGTTCAAATATTTCCTATAATTTATAAAAAAGGCCATATTTCATGGAATAGATTCAAAATTATTTCCCATTTTTTTCACTGCTGGAAATACTCAATTCATTGCTGAACTTAAGAATCAAAAGGAGAATGTCCTATCAATAGAATTCATGGGGCAGGCCCCAAATGGGTTAGGTTCCTTGCTGGGGCTTCCAGTGGGCTAGGTTATTTTTTTAGAACATAGCTAAGGTCATGAATAAGCTGTATTATGGTTAGTGTGTAGTCAGGGTTAGAAACATTTACTTGTGAGCATGCACCAACTAATGTAACCTATTGGCAATGTGCCTTCTTTGTCTGGCCTGGATATTTTTAAAAAGGCCTATGGGAAAGGTATGGGGCTAAATGGAACTGGCTGGGAATTGGCTAGGGGTTGTTGCTGTCTACAAATAAAGCATATCTACTCTCCCAACTGTGTCTTGTATTTTCTTCTGCCTGCAGGGATCCTAAATCTGATTTCTGGGCCTGAGCCCCTGCCTGACAAGAGTACACATACAGACATGGGCAAAGAAGAAGCAAATCCATCATAAAGGAATGTGATGAATGCTCAGAATGAGCCCAAATGGAGAAGTAGAGTTTCACAATTGAGACAAAAGCATGCAGCATCAATTTCAACAAATCCAGTGACAGATAAAATGAACTCTGTTTTCTCCTTTATGAGCCAGTCAAAGCTGGCCATAGAGATAGCAAAATAAACACACAGAACTCTCAGTTTCTGCATCATTCTTTCCTGAAATTAAAAAGAAAAAAATGTCCTACTTTGTCTCCTTCATTCACCATTTGTGCCTCAGGTTTCTCAAGTCTGAGCTACTTGGATATGATTTGCATAAAGCTGTCATGGTTACACATCACCCTGTCATTGGGGAATGTAACAGACACGCACCATCTAACTATAGCTGATGAGAAGTTCAGAAGTGAAATTGGTGAAAGTACCATTGATTTCCAGGTGAAGGTCCAAGCTGTCAGGGAAAAAGTGAGAAAGGCTGATTTTTAGTTTCCTCATCTGTAGATTAACTATTACCCAAGGTTATTTTGAGATGTATGCAAATACCCATATCAATGTTACTTTTTGTGTGTATTTGTGGTGCTGGGGATTGAACCCAGGCCTTGGGATTGCTGGATAAGTGATATACCACAGAGCTCAAACCAAATCCAGCTTTAATCAGCTTTTAAGTGTGTGTGTTTTTGCTTTAAAGCAATTGTTCTTCCAGGTAAGAATATCCATGTTCAGGACATGTACCTAGCAAGATACCTGGCACAGGCAGTTCATTAGTTTGTTGTCTATTTGTTAAGTGCTTATGTGGTCTGAATGAAACTGAAAGGACTTTGGGAAAAAGCTTGGGAAAAGAAGAAATGCATCAAAATGTTAGTTTCCTTTTTCATCACTGCCATCTCTGTTCTCCTCTTTCATGGTAGGACATTTTTGAGAATGCATGTATTCTCTTTTCTTCCTTTCCAAAGGAGAGGCCATTTCCCCCCATTTTTTTTTATTTGTTTCATGAATTTCTTTGACCTTTTATACATCTTCCTCTCTAACTTTTTAAGTATTATTGGAGCCCATTTCAGCTGAAATCCATTCTTGACTCTACAATTTTTCAAGCTATCATTTAATTCCATTTTCTCCTGATTAAAGCTCAATTTGTTGACTGTGTTATTTAAAACAACTATTTGTATTTCTTCTCCACTAACTCCTTCTTAATGCTTTGCAATTTCACTTCCATTATTATACTCTTCCACAACTTTCTCAATAAGGTCAACAGTAAATTTCTTCTCTATAAATCCACAGTCCCCTTCATGAGCTCCATATTATTGACTCTTTTTACTACGTTCTACTTCTTCAGCCTCCCTTTCTACCTTGTCATTTAACTTAACTTCTATGACACCATAATTTCTTGTTTCTCAGACATTTCAAAACACTCTCTTTGTGCCTCTTGTTCAGGTCCTTTCTACCCTCTTTTCACATCAACAGCTATTCCTTTGGGCTCACCTGCGCTTTCTTCTATTTCTCTCTGACCCTTATCTCACCAAGACAACTTCTTTGGGTTTCATTGTTACTGCTACAAAGGTGATATTCAAGTCTTCTTTCCAAGAATGTTATCTATTCTGACCAATGTGTTACTTATTAAAAGTTCTACTAGCAATGTGAAACCCACCAGGTTAAAATAGTTTATTAAGAAAGCACAACTAGAGTCTTTCCAATGACCAGAAACAAGAAAAATTTCTTGGCACTAACTGCCATATCATCAGGTACTGAAAGTCTAAATGTACTGGTCATCCTTTCTTTTCCAGAATGGTTATAAAGAGATCTTTGGTATGACTGATTAAATAATATTGTACCATTGATGAGGACAGAAATAAAATATTGATCAAACTTCCATATGTAGTAAAAGCCAAATTTCTCAAGTACTAGGTCTTTACTTGCATAATAGTTCAGCATTAGAGGTTTGAACAAGTGCTCATATAATTAAGTTAGGTCAGTTTGGTCAGTGTATTAGTAAGTTTTCTACTACTATAATAATTAGCCTATGCTTTGGCCTGTCACAAGTCAATCCAACATGGCAGCTCACCTCATGGTGGCTGAGAAGCAAAGAGAGATAAAGAGGAGGGGCTGGGTCCCAGCATCCCCTTTAAGAGCACATCCCCTAAAACATAACTTCCTACCACTGAGCCTCATCTTGTAGAGCTGGAGACAAAGCCTTCAACATGTGGGTTTTGGGGAGACATTCAAGATCCAAACTATAGCAGTCAGTTTAAAAAGAGTTTGAGAATAGGGCTTTGAATATTAAATATTGTTACATAAATTCTACCATTTCAAGTCTAGTTTGGGGAACTTAAAATGCAAAACCTCACTTCAATATGCCTTCAAACACTGGGATTATGACTTCATTACGGGTCAGAATTTCTCTGAAAATACGTCTTTCAGGAGAGAGTAACAAGATACTCAGCAATGTTTATTTATTGACTTGGTTTAATAAGAAAATATAGTGAATGTGGAGAAATTACTGAATAGAAAGGCAAAGGAAAAGAAAAAAATGTATAATATCATCAGGAAAATGCTCTAATTTGGGGCCCATATTATTAGAAAATTCTAGAAAGTCCTGAATTGATAGTCAATGCAAATTGTTTCACACCACTAATGCACAGGAATGTACAGGAAGAGAGTATGAATTGGAACACAGCTCCTATGTAGATGTATTTGTTCCTGAAGTACATTTGTGCCTGCTATTGTAAGCATATGTGTCAAATTAAAAGTTGTTAAATAATTTATATGGAGGAGGAACCTCAAAACTACTCTCAATATTCTCTGAGTGGCTCTGTAATCCAAGAGATGAGTAATTAATAAATGAAAGCATTTCCCCTCTCTATATTTCAAAGCAAGACATGTCAGTGCAAATCTAAGTTTGTGTGGTTTTGATGATTCCATGAGACATGTCCTAGAGTACCTGTGACTGACTGTGTGTATGGAGGTGAATTTCTAGACCTAGTTCTGCTTCGTTCTTCAGGAAATCATAACCTCTTTTACATGGGAGGTGGTGGCTTATACAGTATGATCATCTGTTGTGCTTATTTAGTAAATGCTAGTTTTGGGGCAATGATGCGGTAATGAGTTTTATAAAGCTGCTGATATATGTTAAGTGCGTAAAAATTCAGAAACCTGAGCTTCTCCTCTATGGGAACTTTTCCTTTTATCATTTTGTAGATTGGTGCTCATCAGGGACATATGATTAAACATGACTAAGACAAACTTTTTCTGGTCTCTCTGGTACGGCTCATGAGGACTTCATGAATATCAGGCACTATTATTAACACATTTCCTTAGTATAGCCAGGTGCTATGGGTATGATTTGTGTGTGTGCCTAAAAGCTCATGTGATGGAGGATTGGTTCACAGTGTAGCAATGTTAGGAAGTTTGGAATCTTTGAGAAGTTGGGCCTAGTGGGAGGTAATCAGGTCATTGAGGGTGTTGCCCTGAGGGATGATTAATGGAGTTGTCAGAAGACCCTTGGTTATTTCCCCTGAGAAGAGTTGTTATAAAAAGAATGAAACTGCTTTCTAAATCTCTGTAGTTTCCTGTCTTGCCGTGCAATCTCTTTCTTTCACTCTTGCAAAGATGCTATTTAGCAAAAGACTCTCACCAGAGACAAGTAAATGGGACTGAGTGACCTCGGACTTTAGCTTCCAAAACTCTGAACTTAAGAAACTCTTTTCTTTATAAAGTACCCAGTTTTCACATATTTTGGTATAGCAATAGAAAATGAAAGAAAACACCAGGCTATATTAAATTGCAGATGATTATATCTTCCATGCATCCCCAGTTCAATCACATATGTGTGAATCTCACTTTTGATATCATTGTTGTAGTGAGCTAGCAAAGCTCTAGAAGCCTTATACATTTGGTTGAGCACAATGTATTGTTGATAGATTTTAGTATACAGTTTGTAATTCTTTTATTTTTATTGTCTAGCATAATTGCAATTATTTGATGTTTTCTTTAATATTCTAAAAAAACTAATTCTTGTGGAATGACAATGCAATGCAATTCCAAAGACATTTTGTTAACATACTAACTTGTTCCTTGTATTTAGTAAACTATGAAGTTAGTAAAACTTGCATATTAGTAATGTTTTTTGAGGGTTCATATCAGAATCTTGCATAATAGGTACATAATACTTGCTTATAGAATGATGTGTCATTATTAATACCAAATCCTATTCACCCAGATATGGCAAGCCAGTGGGTAAAGGGCCTTAGGGTCTTTTGTTCTTTTTAGGTTGGAAATACTGCTATAATTCATATTTTACTATAACTTATTTTTGCCACATCAAGTCCCTATTTTCCTGCTTCCTGGCTGCCATGAGCTGAGAAGCTCTTCTCTGCCACACTCTTCCACCATGATGCTTTACCTCATATCAGGCCCAAAGCAATGGGGTTGACTGACCATGGACTGAGACCTCTGGAACTGTGAGACGAAATAAATTTTTCCTCCCCTAGGTTGTCTTTGTCAGGTATTTTGATCACAGCAACAAAATGTTGACTAACACACCCTTCCACACTCTAAAGGGTAAAGCTTGAGAGGCACTGATATTTAAATCTTAATGATGGGAGAAGTCAGGACCAGAGAAAGTGAAGAATCATGCTAGAGGTTATAACATCTATTAATGTCACTTCTGCAATTAGAACCTTGTGATCCTGAATTCCCATTTTTTCTATGCAAGTATTCTGTCAATTTCATAAAATATTAATTGTGAAGCAACAGCATTTAGACATTGTCTATACAATGCCAAATGGAAAATTCAAAAAGTAAGCAAAACAGCTATAATGTATAGCTATTCAAATGTTTCTATTTAATTATTTAAATAAAATAATATTAAATATTTAATTAATTTTCCTGTTCCTCTAGACTTTTGATATTGTATAGATCTATTCTGGACCTGGAAGTTTAGTAAAGAGAGATGCACTCTGAACAGGATAGATCCAGCTGGTATTATCCAAAGTGAAATGTCCAAATATAAAGCCCTTATGATTTACTGAAAGTTCAATTTGATACTTATCATAACTATGCTTAAATAAAAAAAATCTTCGTAGCAGTTACTTATATTATCTTATAAATGGTATTGTACAGCTGCGGCATGCAATCTCATACTTCACCAGTACACTTAGGTGAATCTATAAAACTTTATGCTGGCACATGAAATTAACCTTGCATCACTATGCTCAAGTGAAAGCATGTCTAGAATTTTTCAATAATTCTTCAGTGCATTGAAGAAAACCAGATAACTAAAGGGAGACATGAGATATTCAACTCCTAAAGGAAACAACTTGATCTCAGAAGGTGTTTTCACAACATCAGATAAGCTGATCCTCTACTTTCTCTTGTTTCCCCCTCTTCCTTTAGTATTTTCTCCTTTTCTCTTGTTTATACTTTGGTTCTGCTCTGCTTGCCTCTTTTATTCATAAACTCCCTGCTTTCCCTCCTCAATCCTTACATGGGATCAGGAATAAGATGGATCAACTAGAAAAGTACATAGACCGTGTGTGTTCAAGCGCTCCTATACCAGAGACTGGGATCACCAAATATTCTAGCTTCTCTCTTATTTCCCTGCCTCCCTTCCGTTTAGATTGGGGTCATATGATTAGGTGAAGCCAGCAGATTGTGAGTAATCATGTCACTTCTGACCCAGGGAAGTTAAATTCAAAGGGCTTTCTCTGTCTTTTTTTTTTTTTTCTCTATTATGGTGATCCTAATGTCCATGAATTAAAACTGGTGAATCTACAAAATGAAAGAGGGATGCCTGATCCATACTGGATTTTAAGTGAGCCAAAACCAAAACCAAATCCAAATCTCCTTTTGAATTAAGTCACTGAGATGTTTGGGTATAGACTAGCCTAATAACTTTAGAAATTAGTAGCAGAAGCGGGTACTCCCACCACAAAAATTTACAATATGTTTTTTTGACTTAACACTTGAAAGATAGATATTTAAGGCTGGAAAAAGTGGCAATCCTTAATCTATGAATCATTTGTGGAAACTGTCATTAGCAGTAATTTAGGAAGCAGACCATGCATGTGCTAAGCTCCAGGCAAAGGGGTTGGAGAAGAAAACACCAGTCTTGCATATCAGTTACCACTGACTGTGTATGGTAAATTGTTATTAAAATGAGATTAGCTCAGAAAGGAATTGTCTGGTTTGTAACAGGAATGAAAGGATTCAGAAATGTGAAGCTTTTCAGGTTTAGAAAAGCCTATTTCTTCTAGAACCCAGTCAGTAAAATGGTGTTAAGAGAGGCTTTGAGAATCAAATACTCAATAAAAGCTACCAGCTAGATAAAATGACCATGAGCAAAAAATCAAAATAACTTTGAGCATTCCTATTTAGTTATAAAAGCCTCCAGAGAACTTCCATTTTATTGAAAGACAGTATATTGCTTTTCTATTGCTCTGTAACAAATTACCGCAAACTTATTGTCTTAAACTACATGTATTACTTTATGGTATATGAATTGTATCTTAATAAAACTGTTAAAAATAACCAAAAAATCTATTTACTTTTCACAGAATTTTTGTAGGTCAGAAGTCTGGACATGGCTTAGCGGGATCGGGTCCTGTGCTCACAGTCTCACCAAACTGTGATTCAGGTGGCAGCTGGGGCTGTGATAGCATTTGATGCTTGGAGTTCTCTTCTGAGTTATGCAGCTATGGTAGACTTCACTTCCTTGCAGTGGTTGACCTCATAGCAACTTGCTTCTTTAGGGCCAGCAGGAGAGAGACATTCTCTGTTGCTCTAGGTATCTGATTAGTAGACCTTTCTTTCAAGATGTCAACTGATAGGTTTAGTCCCACCCAGGATAATCTCAACCATGAAATTAGCTCAAATTCAACTGAGTAGGCATCATAGTTGCATCTATAAAAAATTTCTTCACCTTTCCCATATAACAGAAATTAATCTCAGCAGAGATATCCACCCAGAATCAAGGGGAGGATATGATCCAGGACTTATACATCAGGGATTGGTAAATCTTGGGGGCCATCTTAGCATTCTACCATAGAAGAGACTGGGGAAGAGAACAAGAAAGATTATTATCACAAAGTAAATCAAATCCGATTTTTCAGTGGGATAAATAAAGTAGATCTGAGAACAGTGTTTAGAAATTAAGTTTGGGTATAAAAACTGGTAGACACTTGTAACTGGAAGTAAATAGATTATAAACCTGGTGCATCTTAAAGAGATACGTGTTGTTAATAGAATCATGACAGAACACTTAAAAAACAGGTGCATCCCTATAATCCCAGCATTTTAGGAGGCTAAGGCAGGAGGATTTCGAGTTCAAAGCCAGCCTCAGCAACTTAGCGGGCTCTAACACACTTAGTGAGACCCTGTCTCTAAATAAAATATAAGATAGGCTGGGGATGTTGCTCAGTGGTTAGGTGCCCTTGGGTTCAATCACCACTACCAAACAAACACTATTTAGTGAAACAATTTCACTATTTGAAATTTAAAACAACCATTGGGCCCATATTTTCTAGAAGCAAGAGGTGAACTGGAAAGCTGTGTAGTCACCAAGGAAGTCCTCTTCTTGCAAATGAAGATGAACCTTTGGTAGATACCCTCAGGAGCCACAGAAACCATGGGCAAAGTATCTACTTGTGAGTAGAATCAGGTTCTCCTCAGGCAGACTTCCCACCCTCAGGGAAGAAGGCTTTCAGACCAGTGACTTCTGTGTGTTTCCCAGTTGTTATAAGCTAAATTGTGTCCCCCTCCTCCCAAATTTATATGTTGAAGCCTTAATCCTGGTTCCTTAGAATGTGACAGAGGGAGACAGAATCTTTAAAGAAGTGGTTAAATTAAAATGGGTGGGCCCTAATCCACTCTGACCAGTCCCCTTATAAGAAGAAGAAAAATTATACATACAAAGATATCAGGGAGTACACAGAGAGAAAATTGTGAAGACAGCAAAAGGGGCTCATCTGCAAGCCAGAAGGAGGGCCCTTACTAAGGAATTAAACCAGCCAACACCTTGATCTTGGACTACTTAGTCTCCAGAACTATGAGAAAATAAATGTCTGTTGAAGCCATGCGGTCTGTGGTATTTGGGTATATTACCCCTAGCAAACTAATACACCGTACTTTCTTTTCTTTTTCTTTTTCTTTTTGCATTTTTTTCGGTTGTTATTACTGTTCTTGTGTGTAGTTATGGGGTGGTGGGAAAAGGCTTTTGATGATAAAAAATTTTTATTTTCTCTCAGAACAGGTCTACAAATGGAGAGAAACCTTATCTGGACCAGATGGAGAGACTGCTGTACAATCCTGGAACTTCCAGACTTTCAGTTGGATGCAGTGACCACAGGCAAGGCACTGGGTGTATTCTTTGTGAAAAAAGAAGGAAAAAAAAAAGGATATTTGGTAACAAGAAATGATTGTGGCATTGATAATAAAACTCACCAAATTTTCTATGTTTTTCTAGATGTCCTAGCCAAAGTGTCCTAGCTCAGATGGGTCTTTTTATTGTTCTCAAGGAATAATTTTCACCATATAAGAAGGTGAGACATCCCTGCCCATCACCAGAGGGACTGCAGTCCTTCCTTCCTGAGGAGTATACATTCCTGTCTACTTGACTCACTTTGAACAAAGAAGAGTAAGTAGAAATGATGGTGTCGATTTTGAGCAGAAGCATGAAAAGTCATTTATTTCTTCCATTCATTGATTTAAATCTATGAAGAGGACAAGAATAGAAGAAAGATATTTCAGGCAGGAAAATAACATGACAAGAATATGAAAGTATTACTCAGCATACTTTAAAGATATGATGAACAGACTCATTGGCAAGACAGTAATTATGTGTTGATTTGGATGGTTTACATACACATTTACACACACACACACATACACACACACGTATATGCATACCTCCACACATTTCATATTTTCCTAGAAAAATGGTTAGTGTATATCAGACCTTATACTGTAGATATGGGGACAGCTCATAGTCTCTACAATGCAAAAGGTCATAGTCAGGAGGGTCTAAGATGGGGAAATGAATGGGGCCATAAGTGGTGAATTTTAATGCAGAAAACAAGAAAGCACATGTATAATTATACTCTGGGAATGATAATAACTCAGGATACAGAATATCAAAGAAAAGTTAGAGTCAATTTTAAGCAAGATTTTTTTTTCAAGTTAGAAAGTACCTGTCTTTTATTTTTTTTACTTGATTAAAAAAAATTAACTTCATAAATGGTATATATACTGATCTGCCATTTGCAAAGCATTCCTGTTTTCTCACTTGCTTGTGTGACCTTGAAGGGGGTCACATTTTTGTCATTTTGCTTGTTTTTCTGGTTCATTAATTTATAAATTAATGCTTTTTTTTTTTTTTGCAGGGGGAAGGTACCGATGATTAAACTCAGGGGGACTAAACCACTGAGCCACATCCCCAACCCTATTTTGTATTTTATTTAGAGATAGGGTCTCACTGAGTTACTTAGCATTTCACTTTTGCTGAGACTGGCTTTGAACTCGTGATCCTCCTGTCTCAGCCTCCCTCCCAAGCTGCTGGGATTACAGGCATGCACCACTGTTCCCAGCTATGACCTAATGCTTTTTATTTTTTCAAGTACTCCTAAAAAATTTTCATGGTTTCTTTGTTTTCTATTATTTGTCTATCCATAACTAAAGTAGCATTTTAAATGTTCTTGCCTCCTCCCCATCCATATGAAGATTGAAATTATTTATTATTCATATGAAGATAAGATTGTAGTAAAGGATATAGTGTTGAGAAAGAAAGAGAAGCCTGCGTTAGTCCACACATGATTGTAGCTATAAACACCTCCAAAAGATGGATACCATGAAGAAGGATGTGAACACTGAGATTGGCAAATATACTGTTACCTCTATACAGACATGGCTTCAGTTCAAATTTGTGAAACATTTTTATTTTTGTTTTGTTTTTCATTTAAAGCAGGTGTCAGTAAACTACATCCTGTGAGCCAACTCTGGCCTACTGCCTATCTTGGTAAATGAAATTGCATCAGACAAAGGCACACCCATTTCATTTACTGATTGTGCATGAATACTTTTTTGTTCCAATGGTGGAGCTGGATTGTTCAGCAGACATCATGTGGCCTGCAAATCCTACAATGTTAAAATATATGGCCCTTTACAGAAAGATTTTACGAACCTCTGCCTTAGAGGGACAATCTGTACAGGTAGAAAATAATTATTTCTTTACCCTGTAATGCAAACTATGTCTTACCCTTTTCTCTTGGCCTAACAACCAAGCATAATAATATCAAAAAATCTGCTACTTTTTGCTTCTTTCCGTTTTGTTGTCTGGGGGGGGGGGG
>NW_025999977.1:13793798-13878206 GCF_001458135.2 Marmota marmota marmota
GGGGGGGGGGGGTCTCAAGTTTATTACTCTGTTAGGCAGTCAGATTCTAAATCACAGTATTGCAACCTTCTTCTTCACCATTCCTAATAAATGTCCATGTATTGATGGCATAGTTTGTCCTTAGGGAAGGGTCAGAAGTTCTGATATCATTAGGTAATTATGACAGAATTTCTGGCTCCTCTTTCTAGAGCCTCGAAGGAAAAGCAAGACTTCCTCATCTCTGATTTTGAAACAGCCTCATTCTTATATCTAAAATCTACTCATGACCATTAATTTTCTTTATGAAGTTGCCTGGAATAAAGATTGACCAATATAGTATGCTATTTGCCATGAAATTAGCGAGTAATGAAATCCAATTGGATATTTTTGCTTGAAATTTTGCTTCTCAGGCTGTGCCTAGTGGTGTGGTCTGCTGGACTGATCATGTCCCGTACACCTTCTTGGATATTTAATAATAAATAATAGGCCAGTAAGAAGTATTCAAGTGTTTCATTTGATAACTTCAGAATGACTAGGCACTATATGCATTGGGGTTATAAATATGCATTCAGGGGTTTGCTTTAGTTTATCAAAAAACTGTGAAGTGTCCTTGAAACACTGTGGATTTTAATTGCTTATAATGCCTATCTAAAATGATCCTATGAAAAGTGAGTTTGATGCTTTCCCTTTTCCATGCAAGTAACAATTTAAAAATATATATGTATGTATAGATGTATGCATATATATGTATATATTTATGCATATATATATATATATATATATATATATATATATATATGGAGAGAGAGAGAGAGAGAGAGAGAGAGAGAGAGAGAGAGGAGAGAGGTAAGGGGAGAAACCTACAGCATTGTCAGAGTGCTACTTTCCACTTTATGAACCCTGAAGTAATGGATTTGCAAGAGGTATATGCAGAAGCCTGTTATTGACTGTGAAGACATTCTGTATCGGTTGACTGTGAACTGAAGTATCATTTTCCCTCTCATCCTGGCACCTGGATAATATTAAATTTGAACCTTTGATTTGATTGATACATCTCAGCAGCAGGACATTTAGACATTTCTGTCATAAAACCAAAATGAAACATTTTATATCACTGAACACAGCCCTGCAAGGTACAGTAGTTAAAACCAAATGAACTTAGCATCAATTTTCCAGTTATTTAAAAAGCATACATACAGGCTCTCACATGCACACATACACATAAGCCCACCGTGGAAATGCCCCCCTCCCTTTTTGTTTAGCAATGACATTTAGAAAAAACATAAAGTTTACCTAAAGAAGCTGAGGTGGCAGCATTAAATGCAATAAACAAGGACCTACTTACATATGCAAAACAGGCACTCACAGGTGCAAGAAAGGTAATTGCTGGTGCAAAATATGCCATTACCTGTTTTACATGCACAACTGCCTGATTTGTAAGGGCAACTAGCTGATTTTGTCTTCCTCTGCATAATTTTTATGCACAAATTAGTTGCTTTGGAAAATTTGGCACCAATATTTCTCAGTTCTTGAATCTAAAATATATTATGTGTAGAAGACAGAAGCTTTAGAGTCAGTCAGTAAAATGGATTTTTTTGGGTCTATTTTTATTTGTAAAAACTAAAACACAAGAAGCCTTTTCTGGAATCTTGTTTTTCTTCCCCTGATAACAGGATTTTTGTTTAGAACAGTGTGTTTCATTAGTGCTTTAAAATCTGCTAAAGCCTAGCTGCAACATGCCTGCCTATTAGTTGAACTGAAGGCCCCTCACAGCAGTGCATTATGCATTGTCTTGGGGACAATTAAGACATGCCATCCCCACAAAGCAGTTTTTAAGTGGGCAAAACATATTTAATGGTAGGGTTTGTGGCACCCAGAATGGAAATACAATGAAAACTGTAGGGAATATGTACTTACCCTAACACTAAACAGGTTCTCTATAATTCACATGTGCACTCTTGGGGATATGGTCTCCCATGTGGACATTCTAAGTGTTGCTAATGAAGTGTTTATTGTCTATGGCAGCCTAAGCAGGAAGAGTGTAATCTGTGGTCAGCTATAGGGCAGTTAATAACAGCAAGAATGCAAATGTAATATGCACATAATTATTGATCTCTTTAGTAAAAAAAACCCTTATGAATAATATTCATTTTTAGGACTAGAAGCTAATGTACCCTGGGAATCAGGCATCCACAGCCTTGCTATTGACAAGTTTAGACAGGTCAGACAATGTCAGTCTAACAGCATTAATCAATACAGATGCATGTGTCACAAAGGTGATTTGAAAAGTACCTTTATATTATGTACAAAAAGAACATATTCAGTAGTTCCTATTTTTTCCTAATATGATACACATATATTTCTAAAGCAGAGGTGTTTTTTCTTATTTTTAGTTGAAGTATTTACTCATGGTAGTTCAAATTAAAACACAGTATGTGTTCAGTCCAACTATGCCATTCTCAATATCATATGTAAAAACATGGTACAAAGTTCCTGCAGAATTTCTATGTGACTGTTAGTAGGTTTTTTAACATTGAAATTTGGGGGCAAATGTGAGCTAAGGTCAGTGACATCTTCATTTAATACAGTTACCTGACTTCTTAGTTTAGAGGACATATTACTTGTGACCAAGAGGGCTACCACTATTTTGTGATATTCCTGTAATCAGATTTCTCACAAAGGAATGAGTAAGAAGTTTCTCTAGTCAACTGAAGGAAGAAATCGTACTAAGCCTGAATTTCTACTCTAGGAGTCATTAATGCAGGGAATCAGAATGAGTACCTATTCTCAGGAGGCACTTAGATCCAGATGGCATGAGTTTATTCTTCTCTAAGATCTGTAACAATGAATTGTGTAAAATGTTATCGATGACTTTCTTACTGAGAATTTTTATTTAGTTCTTTTTTTTTTTAAAGAGCAGGATGCAGCTGAGGTCTAGGATATAAATTTAATTTGTAGGTGAAATAGTTTAGTTAGTTTTATCTGTTTCATTGTCTTGTGTGAAACTTAGGGCAGAAGTTGGATTTTCATCATTTCTTTTACCAATTAATTAAGAGAGATATATAATAAATGCAACTTAAACAGAAAATATCTAAATATACCATAAGATTTGTATTTTAAGATTAATTATTATTTCAAATATAAAGCAAAGGTACAGTCTCAATCTTGTTGTCAAGTATGTAGAATGCAAGGGACATCTGCAGTGATTAATTAATCTGCACATCAAAAATGTTATTAGTAGTCAATAAAATAGTGAATACTTCTTAATACTCAAAATTCATCATTCTCACCTTTATCAAGAGATGTTTAAGAGAGATGTCTAAGGACATTTAAGAAGAATTAAGTATTATTGAGTTGCCCATTTTCAGAAAAATGTGAACAGAAAAATATATCATCAACTTTAACAAATGAAGGACAAAATTAATGTAATATAATTTTAATGGATACACATTTTTGCTGAAATACGCATTTACTTTCACATGATTTTATTCTTTAATGAAAGCAACTGCTGTATGTGTTTTGTAACTTTGTAAAATGGAACGTTATTTAATTTTTATAGTACTATATAACTTTTTATAGAAAAAAATTACAAATTAAAGCAAATGACATTTATAAAGTTCTATATCCATAATTTTTACTTTTAACACATGAACATTCTATGTGTATCTTTTGTACAAAACATCAGTTATGAAGAAGCAATGAGTCTGTTTCATTACATAAAAAACAGCTGGAGATGATATAGAAATAATACCATGGAAGGAAAAATGGGAGTGAGGCCCATTACAAAACAAGAATTGATTTTGAGTGGGATCAATACATATTTGCATATATGGAAAACACAAAGAAAGTGCTGAAATCTGAAAGTCACTCATGGAAAATGACCATTTGAAACAAAAAGACACAAAAGGGAGATGTAAGTGGTTCAAATGGTTTCTAAAAATATTCCTTATGATTCAACAAAACTAAGGAAATTTTCTTCAGACATATGTCTATATATCTCTTTCTACCTATCTAAATGCATGCACATGCGCACGCATGCACGCGCGCGTGCGCACGCGCACACACACACACACACACACACACCCTGTGAAGATGTAGGCTGCTTCTTCCTCTGCTCTTCCTTTTTCTACTCTGCCTCCTGTTTTGGATCCCACTTCAAGTGCAGCCACAGGCCTCCCTCTTGTCTGTGTCCTGGGTTTGAATTGCCTTTGTTGTTGACACTCTTGCAGTTTCTACAATATTATGCTTCATATTATGGCCTCTCTGAGTCAAGAATTGGTACTAGTGAGTGAAGTTAACCAAGCCAGAGAATATTCTCCAAAAGGAGCAGAAAGCAGTTTCTCCTTTTAAATTGATAAGGAAATTTGAAATGAGGAAGAAAGACCAGTGTTTAAAAAGATGAGTTTAAAGATACTCATTGTCAGGTTTTATTGTATATGTCTTTCAACTTGTCCCTGTTGATCAGATGCACTTTGCTTGGGAATGGGCATTTGGTAATTTCTATTTATTAGAGAGAAGGACTTGTATAAGGGACCTTTCAAGCCACTTGATGGGAGTGATCTAAAGGAAGGATTGTGAAAATCATAAAAGTTAACAGTTAAAATTAATATTCAGAGAGGATAAGTGCAGTGGTACATTCCCATAATCCCAGTGGCTTGGGGGGCTAAAACGGGAGGATCTTGGGTTCACCGCCAGTCTCAGCAATGGTGAGGTGCTGAGCAACTCAGTGAGAACCTGTCTCTAAATAAAAATACAAAATAGGGCTGAGGATGTGGCTCAATGGTCAAGTGCCCCTGGGTTCAATCCCTGGTACTGCCCCCCATCAAAAAAAGTTAATATTCAGAGAAAGTAAGAATGAACTATTATGAACTATTATTAAATGGGCATCAACCTGATAATGTATTAAATCTTATTTTCTGAGAAGGACAATTTCAACTGTACAAAACTAATATGGATTCACTCCTTTTAAATCTCCCGTCACCTTTTACTTTTATTATGAACTTATTTTACTGAACTTTGTATAATTGCTTCCAAGTACCTACATTTCTTCTGCTGGGTTCTAAATTCCTTGAAGAGTTCAAAGACTGTCTTAATTTATGCTGCTTTCCAAAGTACATAGTTCAGCATTTCAGTAAATATTTGTTGAAATAAAATTAATGTTTTATCAATACACATTTATTAAAAATTATTATGTTATTAGGGAGACAGTAATGTGTTCTAGGGTTTGAAGACAGAAAACGGGTAACTTTAAAAGGTTTAAAATCTAGTTGAGTCACAAATATATATTAAAGAAAGATAAACAATAATAGGAGACAACATCTTCTAAATGCCAAATGAGACTGTTAGCAGGTAGAGAAGCTACTAGGAGTGAGTCACTTCTCAATGTTGGGAAGTATAGTGAAATAGGATTCACTTACATACCTTTGCTATGCTCTGAAGAGGAAACCTTGACCCCCTCCTACTTCTGTGAGGGTCTTGGAGTGGTATTCAAAACCACTGGGTCTATTTACTTCCTGCCTTTCTAAATATCAATCTTTAGTTCAAGGATAGACAGATGTATTTATATAAGAACCATCTGAAAGATACAGTTAAAATGTAGACAACAATGTAAAATAATGTAACTACAGCAAGGATCCTTTTTCATTACAAAAACCATTGATATGCAAAGAAAACAGAAGTTCATGTCTCAGCATTAGGGAAGTGTTTCATTTTTTTAAAAAAATTTTGTTCTGTTTGTATTTCTGAAGAAATGAAGGAGGGAAGACAGGAAAATAGTTGTTGAGAATAATGGTTTTCAAGAGGATGGAGGATGCCTAGCATTTTTCTTGCTATAGTTATGGGTCCCTAATCCAGAGTAAGTCCCCAAACTATAAAAAAAAAAGCATTTTTTAAAAAAATTTGATGACAAAAAAAATCTTGAGTCCCCAAAGTACTGAAGAAGTGAGACCTTTTGTTTTTTGACTGAAAGATTCCACAGCATGTGTTGATTATCTATTGCTTCTGATTTGATTCTAGGTTTCTTTACCTAATACTAACTCAGGAACTACCTTTATCTATGCCATGTTGAAGTACAAGCCTAGTGTGCCCACCTGGGATGTATGGTGTTATTACAGAATGAAAGCCTGCTGGGAGGAAGAAGAGATAGAAATAAGGAATCCAACTAGGGTGAGGTAGATTCAACTGTGATCTGGTGAGGAAGGAGCCCAGTAAAGAAGGGTGTGGTATTTGCAAATAGAGTAATAGGTTGCGGTAACCTGTTACTGTTTGAGTTTCACAAAGACTTTAATTCCCATTGCTAAAGGGAGAGCTGAGTTAGTTAAGAACACAATTTTTTATAAACTTTTATTCAGTGCTTAATATTAATTTATTTAATTGTTTTTCTAATTATCATTTAATTGGCCCCCCTAGGAGTAGAAGAGCAAAGAAGAAAAAATAAAAACACAACCTTTGGGACAGGAGTCTTCTGTGTCTCTCCTTTGTTAGCAAAAAAACATGTCCTCCTTATTGGATTGGCATTAGGGATGAGGAACAAGCTTTGGGTAACTTCTTTTGACTTCTTTCATTGTCTTGTATTTCAAGTTATGGCAGCTGGTACATGTCTTTAGGCCCGAAGGGTGGGGGTAGAGGACTGGAAGACTAGACAAGTCTAGGTCAAATTAATCCTATATTATAGTTTTGGACAAAATATTTCTCAAATGCTCAACATATCTCTGTGCAGAGATATGAGTAGAATCTGACCCAAAAGTTAAGGCAACGAAGGAGACAGGCACAATATGAAGACAGAAATGCCAAGTGTTTTCATCCTGTTCCAGTTGCCCATCAGACATGGTAGGCCCAAGTGAAGATTCAGTGTGGCCTTCAGGTCCCTGAAGCCACTGTTACCACCACAGCCACCTTAGAGCATATGTCAAAGGTATTCTCTATAGCAAAGCTAGTGAATATATTATTCAGCTGTGTGATTTCTCAAATTAGTGATTTTAAGTCAATTAAGAACAAGTGAAGTTGTGTGTGGTGGTGCACACCTATAATATCAGTGACACAGGAGGCTGAGGCAGGAGGATTGTAAGTTCCAGCCTCAGCAAGGAAAGAAGGCCCTAAGCAACTTAGCAAGATCATATCTCAAATGGGCTGGTGATGCAACTCAGTGGTTAAAACCCCTGGGTTCAAATCCCTGGTAAAACAAAACAAAACAAAATACCACATCATGTTCTACAATAGAAATTAAAAAGTAGTATAGGAATAGAAATAAAGGAGTTCATAAAACATTGCCTCAGGAAGGAGGCCAGGAAATGTTCTGCACAGGAAGTGACCTTTGAACTAGATCTTAAAAGATGATGAGCATTGAAGGAGGAGTTACAAACATTTCAGAAAGTAAGGAGTAAAAGCTGAATTATTTAGTTTTGCATATACCAATGTGGACTTCTCTACTAAATGTGTAACTTAGTAAGGTTTTTGTAAGTAAAAACTAATCATAATTATATTTTGAGTTATTTACTCAAAATTATAATTTGGTCAATGGAGGAAATCAGCTAATGTTTCAAGAGAAACTATGTTGGGAAAAATCAAGCAAATAACACATTTGGTTGGAAACAACATATATTTTTTCAGATGGGAATGAAGAGTAAACTAAGTCTTGATCTGGCTTGAATCCAGAATTTTGGGCAAATTTACCATTTCACATAGAGATGCTCTTACAATGGCCATTCCATAAATATTTGATGAAGAAATAGCATTTGGGAATAATAATGAAAGTGTTGAGGATCTCATTACCAAGTTGAAGGGATAGAAACTTTGTACCATCAGCCCCCACAAATGCAGTAATTTCAATAGAGACCATAGTATCTCTGTTGGGGGAGGGATCTGGGAATCCAGGAAAGTTCTAGTGTACCTTGAAGCAAAATATCTGAGAATTGACACATGGAAAGGATAAGAAAACAGTCTCACTTTATCTGTGTCACTGCTCTTCCGAGGAAGGTCCAAAAGTCAGTGCCAAGAACTTTCTCCTCAGTCTGCAATTGGGAGGCAGTAAGAGCATAAAGAACACCTAGATCCCCTAGCCATGCAAATTCTGCCTAAAAGGTCCATTTCTTTCTTGTTTCACCTTGATTACTGATGTGATCAGCACAGTTGACAGGTTGGCAGAAGCTAAGAGCAGAGAAGAGAAGCCACAGATTCTACTAACCATTTCATGGACTCCATCAGAAAGCTGACCCATGAGCCACTTATTATACTTTACATGTGGAATCACTTCAACTGGCCCATGGACAACCCAGACACTCTATTAGTCTCACTCTTTCTCTCCTATGCCAGCTCCTTGAACATGCTTCCAAGGATGGGGAGAGCAAGCAACTTGCACAGATGACTCAACTCCACAGAATTGACAGAAGATTCACAAACTGATCATTCCAGGAGCTACCCTAGGGAAAAAAAAAAGGGAGGTTCTCAGCATCCATCCTGGATTTGTAGTCTTAAGAATTCCTGGTTCTCCCTATATCTAAAGAGGAAACAAATGTGTGGAGCACTTACAAACAGTAAAGATCTGAAAGAACCTCAGAATCTCTAGCTGGGCCAATTAATGAAGGCATTTCTTTTCCAAAGGTCAGAAAATGCTGAAGAAAGTAATGTAAATATAGAAATATACTACTTCAAGGAACACAAAAATCAAGGAAATATTATACAACCAAAAGAACCCCAAAATAGTCCAGTAACTAATTTTTTTTTCAGGAAATAAGAAAAATTTACAGAAATATTAAAGTAGAAGTCATTCACAGTATTAATTAACAGTTAAATTAGACCCCCTCCCAAAGTCATACAAATTTCTTCAAAATGTTCAGGAAAATTTTGAAATACATAAATCTGTAACAATACACCCTTAAAATGGTTTTAGAAAAGATGATTTCATCATGCTTTCCTGAATCTGGATTATAATATCACTCACAATGTTCAGTATCAATTTCAAAGAAATGTAGATCCACAAATTGCCTGACAAAGTTAAAAATAATTGTCTAAACAAGTTCAGCTTCTAGAAAGCACAGATAAACAATTTGACAAAAGTCAAAAATATAATGCATAAACACAACAAAGTTCAACAATGGTATAGAAATCATAAATAAGAACCAAACAGAAAATATAGAGATAAAAATACAATGAACAAATGAAAAATTCAATAGAGAGTATCAATAGCAGACTTAAAAAGCAGAAAATAAAAAGTCTGTAAACTTGAGGACAGGTCATTTGAAATTATTCAGACAGAGAAGAAAATAAGAGAAAAGAATAGAAATGAATGGAGATAAAGAAAGACAATAAGGTTTATGGGACACCATTAAGAGACCTAACATTGTGGACATTTTAGAAGAGAGACAAAAAGGAGCAGAATAGTTAACGAAATAATGGCTGGAGACTTCCTAAATTTAGAGGAAGATGTGAGTATCCAGGTGCATGAAGGTAAAAACAAACAAACAAACCTGACAAGAACAACTTAGAGGAGGAAAAGTCATTTTGTACTCATGGTTTCAGAGGTTCAGTTCATGAATGGACAACTCCCTTACTCTGGACCCATGGTGCTTCAAAGGGTGGGTGGAGGAAAGTTTCTCAGCTCATGGCAGCCCAAAATCAGAGAGAAAGAGAGTGTAAGGAGCCAGGAACAGAGGTAGTCCAAGGCCATGCCCCCAGTAAACTACTTTGTCTACTCATGCCTCACCAGCCTGTAGTCACCACCCAGTAGTTCATGCAAATTATCAATCTATCACATGGGCTAATCCACTCATCATTCAATATTTTCATCTTTGAATATAGCTATGTCTCCTAACACATGAGGTCTTTGGGGGATAGTTTTGGATCTAAACCATAACACAAGGGAAATTCCATAAGACTAGTATCCTTATAGATGGGCAGAAAGGGATTATGTGGTTGAATGGTTGAAAGAATAGAATGTCAGTCAAGAATACTTTACCCAGCTAAGGTGTCCTACAGAAATGTAGAATAAATGAATGCTTTCCAAGCTAAAGAAACTCTGGGGGCATTCATCATAATTAGACCAGTCTTATAAGTTGAAACAAAGCATTTTAATTAGCAACATGAAAACATATGAAATATAAAACTCCCTGGTAAATGTAAATATATAGACAAATTCAGAATATTCTAATACTGTAATAGTGGCACAGAGATCAGTTCATACATAAATTAAAGAACAACATTATTAAAAATAACTATATAATAATTTATGAACGGACACACAAAACAAAAAAGTGTAAATTGTTATATCAAAAACGTAAAATGTTAAGGTAGAGATAGCAAAGGTATAGAGTATTGTGTGTGTGAGATCTGAGGTAAGCAGTTATCCACTTAAACTACACTTATAACTATAAGATTATTTTTTATTTTTTTATTTGTTCTAATTAGTTATACATGACAGCAGAATGTGTTTCATTTCATTGCACACAAATAGAGCACAATTTTTCATTTCTCTGGTTGTACACAATGTAGAATTGCACCATCTGTGCAATCATACCTAGGATAATGATGTCCTTCTCATTCCACCATCTTTCCTACCCCCATGCCTGATCCCCTCCGCTGCCCTCCCCTTTGCCCAATCCAAAGTTCCTCCATTTTTCCCATGTCCCCTCCTCCCATTATGGATCAGCATCCACTTATCAGAGAGAACTTTGGGCCTTTGGATTTTGGGGATTGGCTTACTTTGCTTCAACTCCATTGAAGATGTTCTTGTGGGCCTCATGGTAGCCAATAAAACAAACAAACAATAACCCCAACAAATTCCCAAAATCTATTGTGGACACCCAAAAGATAATCAAAGCTTACCTCTACAGAAATCATTAAATCATGAAAGAAGACAGCAAGAGAAGAAGAACAATGAATCATGAAACAAAATGGCAATAGTAAGTTCTTACCTATTAGTAATTACTATAAATTTAAATAGATTAAATTCTCCAATCAAAGGACATAGAGTGGGTGAATGTATTAAAAAATAAAGATACAATTATACAATACCTACAAGAGATTTAGTTAAGATTTTAAGGGAGAAGTGGACACAATTCAATAACAGTAGTTGACACCAATATCCTACTTTCAACATAAATAGATCATTCCAATAAAAAATAAATGATAAAACATTGGGCTTGAACTCTAATTTCAACCAAATAAATGTAGAAGACATATAGAGAACCTTCAATCCCCAACAGTAGAATATATACTCTTCTCAAGCACATTAAGATCATCTCCAGGATAGGTGATATGTGAGGCCACAAAACAAGTCACAACAAATTTAAAAAGATTGAAATCATACCAAATATCTTTTCCAAAAATGATGGTTTAAATTCAGAATTCAGTAACAAGAAGAAAACTGAAAAAAATCACAAATAAGTGGAAATTAAACATGTTCCTGAGCGATCAAATGGTCAAAGAAGGAATCAAAAGGGAAGTAAATATAATATTGAGACAAATGAAAATTAAAATGCTACAGAAAGCAGTGAAAGCAGCTCAAAAAGGGAAGTTTATAGTGATAAATGTCTATGTTTAAAAAAGACAGATCTCAAATAAAAAAAATTAATGTCAAAGCTGAATGAACTAGAAAATAAAAAGGTAAGTTCTACAGAGTTTGTAGAAGAAAGGAAATAACCGAGAACAGAGTAAAAATAATCAGACTAGAAAAGCAATAAAAAGAGATTGAGTTGATATTTCAAAGGATAAACAAAATTGAGAAATCTATAGTAGATTAAGAAAAAACGAAAAGGCAACAGAACAACAACAAAAAAAGAGGCACAAATGAAAGAGAAGACATTACAATTTACTCCACAAAACTACAAAGGGTACCAAGAAACTATTATGTGCAATTATGTGCCAAAAAATCAGATAACCTAGAAGCAACTCCTAGAAACACAATGTACCAGACTGAATCATGAAGAAAGAGTAAATCTGAACAAATGAATAATAGGTAAGAAAGTGAAGAGGTAAACAAAAATCTTTCAATAAATGAAAACTCAGGACCTGATGGCTTCACTGAAGATTTCCATCAAATGTCTAAAGAACTAATATTAATCTTTTTAAGCTCTTCCAACAATTGAAGAGAAAGGGACACTTCAATCTTATTTTATAAGAACAGCATTAACCTGATACCAAACCCAGACAAGGCAAAACAAAACGAAATAACACAACTGTAGACCTATATCCTTTATGAACACTGATGCGGAAAACCTCAACAATATACAGCAAACTGAATTCAAGGACACATTTAAAGAATTATGGTCAAACAGGATTTATTCTGCACGCACAGGTGTTTCAACAAACACAAATCAATAAATATGATAGAATGAAGGATAAAATCACACAATCATTTCAATAGATGCACAAAAGTACTCAACATAATGAGGAGGAATGTACCTCAACAAAATTATGACCATATATTACAAGTCCACAGCTGATGTCACATTCAATGGTGAAAAGTGGAAAGCTTCTTCCTTACCATCAGTAACAAGATAATTGGCCACTTTTGCATTTCTTTTGATATGGTACTGAACTCCTAGTCAGAACAATTGGACAAGAGAAAAAAAAAAAAACGGGTATTTAAAGTAGAACAAAAGAATAAGATTGTCTCTGTTTGTAGGTAACATGACTTTATACAGAAAGTATAAGGAAATAATAATAATGGAGACAGAGACAAGGTGCAGAGGCAGGGAAAGTAGCAGAGTGGCTGTGAGACCAAGCTGCCAAACTTTATTTATATCAATAGGTTACATTTGGTCATTAGTACCACAACTACATTATTGTTTAGAGTATCAGTAAGATTGCTTATTCTGCAGTTATATTTTATAGTTACAACATATAATATTAGGAGCTTTGTGTAGCTCTCAAGAAATCTGGAATCCAAACTGGACCTCTTGGTGCAAGCATAGCTTTAAAGATTCTACCAAAAACTCTAGGACTAATAAATTAGATCAGTACCATTCAAGGACACAAAAACACACAAAAAGTCAGTTCCATCTCTATAGACTAACAATGACATATCCAAAAAGAAATTAAGAAAACAATCCCATTTACAACAACATCAAAATACTTATAAATAAATTTAACTAAGGAAGTTAAATGATCTGTAACAATGAAAGCTACAAAACATTGATGAAAGAAATTGAGGAAGACACAAATAAATGGAATGATATCTCATGTTCGTGGATCATAAGAATTAATACCATTAAAACATCCCTATTACTCAAAGTAATCTACAGATTTAATGTAATCCCTATCACAATTCTAATAGCATATTTTTTTCACAGAATACAAAAACAATCCTAAAATTTGTATGGAACCACAAAAGATCTTGAATAGCTAAAACAATCTGAAATGGGGAGAGCAAGGGAGTAGGCACTATACTTCCTGATATATGTTACAAATATGTAGTAGTCTAAATAGAATGACAGGCCATAAAACAGACATATAGACCAATGGAACAGAATAGAAAACACAGAAATAAATGCATGCACACACCTTGCATCATTTCTCTTCCAAGTATACAATAATAATCTCATCAATATATATGCAAAAGAAAAAAAAGAAAATAAGATCCTTATCTTATACAAGACACAAAAAAATCCACTTAAAATGGGTTAAAATCTAAATTAATTAATTTATTAATTATTTTAGAAATTAATTAATTAAATTAATTAATTAATTTCTGAAACTGTAAAAACTCTAAGACTATAACATTAGGGACAAGTTTCATGACATTGTTCCTCTGAGTACTTTTTGGATATGACGCCAAAAACACAGGCCACCAAAGAAGAAAAAAATAAGTGGTCTATATCAAACCAAATGTTTCTATACAGCAAAGGAAGCAACAAAATGCAAAAACAAACTGCAGAATGGGAAAAATGTTTGCAAATTACATATCTGATAATCTGATAAAGGGGTTAATATCCCAAATATATCAGGAACTTATATAACTCAATAGTAAAAAAAATAAAATAAAATTGATCACAAAGTGAGTAAAGGTGCTGAATGGACCTTTTTCCAAAGAAGACATGTCAACGGCCTGTAAGTATATGAAAAAAGGTTTAGCCTCACGGAATTATCAGAAAATTGCAGTAGAATCCATAATGAAAACTTACCACATACCTGTTAGAATAACTGTTTTCAAGAAGTACAAAGATAACAAGTTTTACTGAGGATGTAGAGAAAAGGGAATGTATTATTGGTGGAAATGTACATGTGGTGCTTATTACAGAAAACAATGTGGAGGTTTCTCAAAAACCTCCCCCAACATGATCTAGCAATCCCACTTCTGGGTATACATCTAAAGGAATGAAACCAGGATTTTGAAGAGATATCTGTACTTCCATGCTCACTGAACATTATTTACCACAGCCAAGATATAGAAACAATCTGCCAATCAGTCAGTGCATGAATGGATGAAGAAAATGTGATGTGTCTGTCTATTGATCCATCTATTCAAGTGGAATAATATTCAGTCTTAAAAAAAGAAGGATATCCTATTTGTGATAACATTAATGATCCTCAAGGACATTAGTGAGATAAGTCAGGCACAAAAAGCCAAATACTGCACGATGTTTTTATGTGGTTCCTAAAAATGATTAACTCACAGAAGCTGGGTGTGGTGGCACACACTTATCATTCCAGCTACTCAGGAGGCTGAGGCAGGAGAATAGCAAGTTTGAAGCCAGCCTCGGAAACTTAGAGATACTGTGTCTTAAAATTAAAAAAATTAAAAGGGCTGAGGATGTAGCTCAGTGGTACACTACTTGCCTAGAATATGCAAGGCCCTGGTTTTGATTCCTACAACTGCATAGAACCTCAAAACAAACAAAGGTTGGGGGTGTAGCTCAGTGGCAGAGAGTCCCAGGGTTCAAATCCCTAGTGCTACAAAACAAACAAATAAGTAAATAAATGTCTCACTTTTAGAAATAGAAGGTGGCTACCAAATATGGGGGGGTGAGGTGGGATGAGGTAAAGTTGATCAAAGGGAATAAACTTCCAATCATAAGATGAAGAAATTCTGGAGAACTAGGGTATAGCACTAGTATGTAATAAAGAGTTAAGAATGTGTTATATATTTGAGGTTTGCTAAGAGTAGATCTTAAATATTTTCAACACACACACTCACAGGTAATCATGAGGAGACAGACATCATAATTAATTTGACTGTGCTAATCACTTAATAATGGAAAAAATATATATATATATATATATTATATATATCAAAACATCACAATGTACATCTCAAATATATTCAATTTTTGGTCAATTAATACTCAATAATGCTGGAAAAAGATGATAAGGATAATGATATTGTTCTTATGCATAGTAGCATTTTAGAATTAATATCTTTCCTTCTTTACTCCTTTCAATACCAAAATGACAACTCAATTCTTGATGGGTCAGCTGTCCTTAGAAGAGGGAACTGTCAAGCTTATTTTAGGATCCAAATCCACTTAACTGATATAAATCCCCTCAGTCACAAGTAGCCTTAGGAAAACCCAGAGTTTGAGCTAATTGGGTTGTATTGGATATAAGAAATTCAGATGAAGTATTGAAAACAAGATTTGAGAGTTTAGTGAGGATACTAAAACTGGAGGCTGAGCAAATAATGAGGAACAAAACAATCAGACTCAAAAGGATTTGGATTGTATAAGTAATTGGATCAGCAGATGGCAAATGCAGTTCAGTACAGGAAAATGTAAAATAGACTTGAAGCAAAAGAAACAAACTAGAGAATGTGTGCTAAATGGAACAATCATCCAGAATGCTGACCAGGAAATGGAAAGGAGAGGGCCATTATAAAGCACAAGTCCTGGAAACTCTTAGTTTACGACCAATTCTGTTGTTTTACAGTCCTACCTGAAAGAATGTGCATGCCTGTTATCTATACTAGGAACTTCCTGTACCCTATGGGACCGAGTCTCTTCAAATTTCAAGCATTTCACCACTCAGCTTTGTAAAGACACCTTTTGAAAAAATTTTAAGGTGTTGCTTTTTTTTTTTTGAGCACATATTTTTCTTTTCTTTGTTTAGGCTTATACACATTATTCTATAATTACCCTTCTCAGGCACTGCTGGGAAGATTCAGAACAATGTTTTCAGGAAATTTTACTAATTACCCTATATTTCACCTTGTCAAGAAATCCCCAGGAGGATCCCCATAAGGGTATCACTCCCCATTTTCCCCACTCCCTGAAGATATAATGCGCATTTTGCTGAGGTGGAGATCAACTGTTTGGTGAGGCAGGATTATAGGTGCTTAGAGGTAATGCATTTAAAAGAGAGAGAAAGAGAGAGAGAGAGAGAGAGAGAGAGAGAGAGAGAGAGAGAGAGTCTAAAAATTATTTAGGCAGCTAGCAACTGACATCTTTAGGAAGTAGGAAGTACCCCCGGTGACTCTAATGTTTTCTTTGGGAAACATTTTTTTTTTTTTTTTTGGTGGTACTTGGGATTGAACCCAGGGCCACTGTACCACTGAGCTACATTCTGAACCTTTAAAAAATTTTTTTATCTGGAGACAATGTTTTGCCAAGTTGTCCAGGCTGGCCTCAAACTGGCCAGCCTCTACCTCCCAGAATTGCTGGGATTATAAGTGTGCTCCAAAATGCCTCGCTTGGGTAGACATTTTAAAGAACAAGTAGCTGAAGGAAAAAAGGCAACTAACTGATTAACTTGTCAACAGTCATACTACTCAGGCCTCATATTCTTTATCTGGAAAATGAGTATAGTAACTTCCAGTTTTTCTGACAGAGGAACTCACTAAACGATATCTGAACATTTATTGCATTCGAATATAAACTAAGGTAAAATGCTAGCCAAAATATAACACATACTATTCTGATCCCACAATAACATGCTTTTAAATGGATGATTGAGGCAGCCATTTATACGCAGCCAGAGTCAGATTTTCCTTTTGATCTATTGCCACAGGAGCTCTCACCCATAGTTGATCTCTGCAACCAAGTAGGTACTGAAAGTAGTAGGTATTTTTCTTTGTGTATTTCTAAAAAGTGCTAACAGAAGGTTACTAACTGTGTCCCATGGTTTTGTTACTCCCAGGGAGCAACGTTTTGAATAGCAGTCTTCAGTGTTTAGATCCAGTTGTATACCCTATGGTCACTGATACTCCACTCCAGCTTTTGTTGTTGAGAATGAAAATGACTTCTACTGGCCTGACAAGCACATAATAATCGCCCTTTCATCATCTACTACTAAGGTCTGGTTTTCATCTGCAGAAAGTAAAACTGAAGTCTGTTTACAAACCAGAACTAAGCCCATTGAGCCAAGTATCCTGTGAAATCAATTGATCTTGAGAATATGTGAAAATATCCACAATTCTTTTCTTATTGAAATTCTGTATTATCTAGGCAGTCTCATCTAGAGAGTGACAGTTGTTTGAATTGAATGAAATAGTGATAAACCCCCAAACAATATGAGTCAGCTAATCAGAGGCATCCTAAGACATTGTGCTCTGGGAGGAGACTTGCCACAGTAGTAGAATGTGCCCATCTTCTTCAGTGTCAGTCTTGGTTCCATAGGCCTCTCTCTGGAATGCTCAGTGAACATGGCTACCATGTAATTAGCTGAGCAATAAGTTAGGTGTTTAAAAATATTTTTTTTCAGGTGCTTTTTTGTATTCATGATAGATTCCCAACACCAAAAATCAATCTCAATCAAAGCGGCAACTGAGTTTATCATAAATTATCATGAAAAGGTTTTCTACTGAGTAGATGGTTAATTACTATCTAATTTGAATATTTTTGCATATTAATGAGAGATGGATGAAAATCATTTTTAGATTCTTAACTTGAGCTGAGAAACCCATGGAGATAATGACTCCTTTTTAAAAGGCATGTGATCTCTGTTACTAAAGGAGATACTGTTGTTGTTGGGTTTTTTTTCCCCAAAAAAGTTACTGACTTGTTTTAAGTTGATTAATGGATTAGTGTTTTGCCATTAATAAACTATATCCAAATGAAAGACAACTTCATTATTTGACTGTGTAGCCCCTAGCTGCCTGCCAGGTAAGAAAAATGGAAAATAGATGAAGAATGTGCTAAGAAAAAATATAACCTTGCTCAGTCCTTTAAAATTTCTGGATGTATAAATTTGTAAGTTTCTGATTATGAATGTATTTTTATAGCTTGCACTTTTTGTCACAGGAAGTTCTATGTAAACTTGTTTACAAGCAGTATTTAGATCTAGAATATACATATGGATCTGAAAACAGGGGTATACTCTTAAAACTATTACTGTTTTCTCCAATTTGAAAAAAGTGACTGACAATTGCCTCAGGCCTCAGAAATTGTTGCCAGCCAGAAGCCGAAAGTCACCTTTATAAAGTGTCCTTGAAACCTTTCTTAGCATTGCAAACAAAGAATAATATTTTTTTTTGTATTTTTAAAACCTATTTAGAAAAAGTAGTTTAAAGGACAAACTACTTATCTCCTTCCAGTTTCTTTCACCTTTATCTTTTATTCAATTCACAAAGCTTCCCTATTTAATACATACATTTAGGCTACTGTTTTTCTCTCTTTGGGCAGAATCTGTCATTATTCAATGATTCCAATTGGCTCTATCCTGGGTATATTGTGGATGAATGCAGACCAGTTATGATGAATTAAGTTGGATAAATATTTTCATACTTTTGAAACCAAATACTTCATCCAAGGTGGGAAATATAACAAAGCATTAATTCTCATAGCCAACATTCATCTTTAAGAAATTGACTATTCTAGTCATGTCAATACCATGCCAGCCCAATATTGATTTTTAAAGGTCTCAGTTATGTAGAATATACTTGAAGATACTTAGCATTGTATTTTATCAAGAAGAGTCAGGGATTGGGTTGGACCGTGGAACCTCATTTGGGCACACAAATGATGTTCAGAGCTTGATTAGAGGGTTCAATAAATATTTGAATTATTTAACTCAACAGAAGAGTAAAATGTAGAGGAGACGCTTCTCTCTGGGTCTAGAGAACATCTTTTACATTATAAAGGATTCCAACAGCATGAGCTTTGTCATACCTGAAAAAGAAACTGCTTGGATAGAAGCTTTTACTATCAGTCCCAGACTCGCCTCATCCACTATTCATCTACTATCATGGTCAAGACCTTTTTGGCAAGAGATTGAAGATAATTTTTGTCAATATAAGAGTGGTAGACTCTAAAAATGGCATTGACAATACATCTATCTGAAGAAAAGTCTGGAAAAGAGGCGAGCCATTTTTAAAAGAACATAAAACCTTGATGTTTCCAATTGAGCCATATGCCAGGGTAACTCTCAGGATAAGAAATGAACTATATTTTATATGCACAAAGTAGGATTTAAAAAAAATGAAATCAAGAGTGGCATTAGCATGAGCTGTCCACTCCCCCTCTCCTCCTTCTGGTCTCTTCCAGTCTCTTTTGCCAAAGAACTGAGAATGAATTTTTGAGAGCCAAGGATATGGAAAGGAAGACAAAATAAAGCTGGGAGAATTTTGGCGGAATTACATGCTTAACATACTGCACCATTTCTTTAATATATTTAAATAGTCCTGTGTCATCAGTTGGTGGCTTTCCTTTTCAACAATTCATAATGTATTTTGTTTTCCCTTAATTAAGCTTCACATGCTGGAATTAATTACTGCTGGGTAGTAGAAATCTGGTGGGCTAATTTTCAACTTTGGTTAAGAGAACGCGGAGCCTACCTTCACCTATGAAATTACCAACCTTACTGAATTATATTTGTCTACTTATAACTTCTAGATTATGAATATCCAGGGCAGTTGCAAGGTGTGATTGTAAAATAAGATTACTTTTCCTGTGTGACTCATGAGTGTTTCTTGCTTTTTACAGGGAAACTTTATCTTAGGCAAGATTTTTATATTATTGGACTGCATATAAAACATAAAGGTTGCACATGCATCCAAAAAGTATTCAAAGCCATCACAGCTCCTAACCATTAAAATGAAGCTACATAATAAACATTTCACTTGTCAAAAAGATAATGTGAAAATTATCTATATGGGAAGAAATTTAGTATGCTAACCTGAAATAGTTTAGAAACATCTACATATTGTTACCCAAAGCTAAATGTTTCAAGGGTTCTGAAAACTTTGGTAAAGAATTCCAAACCAGGAAACCAGCCAAAAGTCCCAAGTGTGCATCTAGATCTAGTATGCCCAATTTTAAATAATAAAATATACATATACATACACAAATAGAATAAATTGCACTCACATGCATGATGAGGCATATAAACAGTTGTCTTTGTTTCTCAGATGAATATATTAGATTATAGGGATATTAATTGTGATCTCAGATTACCCACAAATAACTGGTCTTCAACTTCAGTTATCTGAATTTATAGTCTTTGCTTCCAGTTATACTACAAGTGTTCATAGATCAGAAAGTACCGGAGGCAAGAGAGTGGAGGTCCATTAAGTGAAAGAATAAATAGGACCAGTACTAACATTCCTTCACCATTCTTTTTTCTCTACACAGTTTCTTGTATTTAAACAAATTCTCCACAATGTTGTTGGCATTTTCTTTCTCTATCTAGTAACCCGGATTATTAATCGACATTAATGACTCCCTGATCTAATTTTAGCAGATAAATAGCTGTATTCCTTATTGAGACCTAAAGATTGGTCAACTAGTACTCTAGAGATTTTACATTTGAAAAATAACATTGTATATACTTATGTTGCTTAGCTTCACTATTAAACTTTCTAAAATTGCATCTCACATACATTAATTCATTGGATTCTTCCAACAGCCTTATGAGGCAGGTACCACTATGATCCTTTTCTTACAAATGAGGAAATGAAACATCAGAGAACTCAGGTGACTTCCCTAAATGTAGAAGCTGGAATCTGAACTCAGGTCTTTCAGAGCCAGAGTCATCTGCCACTTCAGCAAGTGTCTTCTACCCAGATCTCAGCCAACACGTGAGCTGTATCACACAGGGAGTGTATTTAACTCTGAGCATTAGTTTCCTCCTGGATTGTCAAACAGAACCACGGAGTTTTTAATTTAAAAACATTTTGAGAAGTAATAGCATATATGAGAAAATTTTAGTACAGTGTTTTTGGTACAATTATCAGTATTGAGCTAAGGAGAATTGGTTGATACACTGAATATTCAAAACTTATAGGCTTGGGCTGGGGTTGTGGTTCAGTGGTAGCACGTTCGCTTAGCATGTGCAAGGTCCTGGGTTCAATCCTCAGCACCACCAGAAATAAGTAAAATAAAAATATTTAAAAAAAAATTACAGGCTAACCAGGGATTAAAATCAGTTGCTTACTGATTACTCCTGGGGGATGATGTTAAGACGGAAACCTTTAGTTCATCTGAATTTTGATATCATTATCCCAGTTTCTGTCTTGGAAAGGAAGCAGAGTTCAGCACAATGGAAATCTTTGTAGCTATATTTTTCCAGTATTATTTTAATAGCCTAGTGTGCACAAATGTATTCATTTCTTGTTTCTTTAGTTTTACTTTTTTTAAAAGTTTATTCACTGAATTTCTTTAAACGTGATAAAACTTGCATTTTGAAGTTAAATCCCTATGTAGTCCTGGGCCTGATAATCATATATATATATGTATGTGTGTGTGTGTATGTATATATGTATATGCCTACATACACACACACATATATGTTTTATAATTGTTAGATTGTAAATACTTTTGCATTTGCAAAGTTTTCTTAGCTTTATGTAGAATCCTGTGTGGTGAATTATTCCTGAGTTTTATAGTAACCAGAACTTGCATTAATATATTCTGCTTAATTTTTAACACATTTTCAACTAGAACATGGGTTTGGTCATTTTGGTTTTGATTCAGAGATAAAACTGTTAGAAAACTATGAATTTATTTTGCTATTTCAAATTTTGTCCTTTTAACGTACATATAGATTATGTACAGTTCAATTTACAGTGCAGTTATTTACTGGTGCAATACAAGTAGTTCTGTAAACTTGTACCTTTTTGTGTGTGTAGATCTTGAAATCAAAATAATCAACAGTAAACACCACAACTACAGCTGCAGTTTTAAATATTTTATAATCCAATCAAATTGTTTGAGTAGTAATGCATTTAAATGTTGTTATGGAATCCCCTCCAGACTTTTTAAAATGGTTACTCTGTTCCTGGGTTTGCTATTTATGAAATTCATAAGGGATGACAGTTTTTAATAATAGAGCATTTGACTTAGAAAGCAGTGTTTCTTTTTGCATCTCAATATAGTCTATAATTTTCTGGCTTAAATTTCAGAGGGACACAACTACAAATTATTCTTTTATTAATGAATATATATACATCTGTTGTTGCTGCTGTAATTAAAATGATCTTAAATGAGAAGTTTCACTGAGTCAGTTAGCATCTTTTCTGATATTTGGATGAAGGAGCAATTTTTCCCTAAGAAAATAGGCATAAACTGAAACCAGGTATGAAAGATACATTTATAAAAGCCTCAAAGTAGAAGTCACACATAATTAAATATAATGTGATATTTTAGGCCAGGTGTAGGTCTTGATGTAATTTGAATTATTTTTAAATCTTATGGGTTAACAAAGGGAATTAGGATAGAGTTCAATGATGGAGATAATATTAACCAAAGCCTTACTATGTGTTATGTCCTGAGCTAAATAAAGCATTTTATACAACTCACATTGCAATATTATAAAATAATTTCCATTTTTTTTATGAGAAGCACAAGCCAAATAGAGGTTAAATACCATAAATATGGGTCATAGGGAGCTGAACTATCTGATCTGAGATAAACTGAGAGCCTCTTAGGTTATTAAATTCCTGTATCCATTTATTTAATTGTATACATATTTTTAATTCAACTAATGGGCACAGGATGCTCATTTTCAGAAGCAAATGTTATTTAATGTTTAAAACATGAGTATTCTGTAAAATATTTTTTTTTATTTTTAAAAGTTGGATTTTTTCTCTTTAATTATTAAATTGATCTAAAATATTTATTTAAGCAATTTTGTGTTTGATTGACACTGAGAAAAGTAAATTGACCTTACCTATTTTTGTTGGCATTTATACAGGAAAGCTAATAACTTATTGTGGTTAAATTTCAACATGACTCATTCAACTAATGCTTCATTACATGCTGACATACAAATATTATTGGGTACCATTAAAAAGTACTTTTATCTTTGAACTAAATGTGATGTAGAAACAATATTTGAATAAAAATATGTGAGAATAACAAGAAACTGGATACCTCGTTCTTACTAAAGGCAAGATCATGCAAAAATGGACTTTGTATTTCCATAGTTTGGCATGAAATAAAACCCAGTTTGGTACCATAATAGTCTGTATGTTGCTCTGAGGAATCATAAAATTTAAGGAGTAGGCACCACTTGTGAAAATAACTTATTCTTTGCTAATGTCATATAATAAACGTAAATAGACAAAAACAGAAGAGCATAGTAAAATGGCATTACAGATAATGTTTTAAAAATATTTGGATGCAATATTAAATGAGCTAGTGGAATAGCAATTCTTAAAGCTGGAGAGACATTTAGTTAGCCTACCAACCTATTCTTCTTATTAAACTTTATTTCCATATAATTTAGTGGGCAGATAAGTATTCACTGAAAACACTGGGTATGGTGATGCATTCGTTTAATCCCCAGCAAATGAAAGGGAGGCTGAGGCAGGAAGATCACAAGTTTGAAGCCAGCCCACACAACTTAGAACTTCTCTCAATAAAAATTGAAAAAGGGCTGAGGATATAACTCAGTAATAGAGCACTTCTGGGTTTACCTGAACTATTGAAAAATAAAATCACTGAAAATGGAAAAAGGAATTGTAAATATGTTGGCTGAGTTAACATATCAAATAAAAACAATTTGTAATATAAACTTTGAATAATAGAATAGTTGGAAAATAATTTGTTAGCACATTTTCATAGGAAGCAATGGGTTAATCTTTTTTTTTTTTAAACGGAGAATCATTTCACCTTCACATACTCTACAAAACATGTTTTCAATCAGTTGATTTTTAAAAAACTAATGAGTTTCAGTGATTACCCATAACTGGAAATAAATGGTAGGGTCAAGATTGAGTTCCAGGTCTCAACACTTAATCCAACCTAATCTGGCCACTTGATAATCTTACAATGTCCACGTCCAACCCATTTGAACTGCTTATAACAATAGTATCCTGTGTTGGGTGGTTTAAACAACAAAATATTATTTTTTTTACAATTCCAGAGGCTGGAAAATCCTCAGTCAATAGGCCAGAAGATTCAGTGTGTGGTTCATAGACAGGTATTTTCTTGTTGGGTCCACACATGGCAGAAAGGGTGAGAAATCTCTGTGAAGTCTCTTTTTTTTTTTTTATATAGTTGCTAATTCTATTCATGAGGGCTCTACCCTCTTGACTTGTTTCTATCTCTAAGGTCCCATCCCTAAGGTTTAGTCCACAACTCTCCATAGGGCAAATGCATTTTTCCTCATGATCAAAGTAATTTATATGATTGAATTCTTGATTTTCTCTGAATTTCCCTGTATTACCAGAAGCTATTTGGCTGCCACAAAAGACTCTTGTAATAAAAGCCACTGCTCTTTAGACAAAACACTAAAATTTAATTGCACTGTGAGATCCCTTTATATAAAATTTCCTTGTGCCATCAAATGTGAGGTTCTTAACTCTTCTTTTAGTTCCTCTGGCTCTGGATTGGACTTTGCCCTGAATTTATGGACCGCTCTTTTCATCTACATTTGTGCTCCTCCTCATTTTGGGCTATGACTTCACTCTGTTCTCAAGTTTTAGTCCTTCCTCATGGAACAATCCTTCCCCATGGAAAGTGAACTTGCTCATCCCTCCGAAGGACTCTAATGCAAACTCTGGGCAGTAATCACATCTGTTCATGTGGTGCTGTTCCCTGGCACTGCTGGTCTCCATGTTGGCCACATCCTTTCATTCAAATTATGATTTCAGATGCCTGACTGATTTAGATAAGATGCAAGATTTGTTGATACACCTATATCACAATTACAGGTTTTTTTAAATGAGAAACTTCATCTAACTTTTACTAATTCTTCTTTATATAATGGAGAATTTAGACCCCAACTGAAAATTTGATAGAAATTGTTTGCTATGCTATTAAGCCAATTAATACTAGACCTTAATAAACAATACCTGCATAATTTTCTCTTCATTTTGTAAGTAACTCCAGCCCTTCCTGTGGGATCTAGTAAAACTTCTGTTTTAGTTTTTCCTCTATTTAGCAAATACTTCCTAAGGGTCTATCAGGCATTGGCACTTTTCAAGGAGATCGAGTACATTTTATAAATCACTGCACTCATAATGTGTAGAGCTATCCTATACACAGTAGGTCAACTGACAAACCTTGTTTTGTAGCTAAGTCTTCAAAAGTACAATAGGAACATCCTCCAATTTTCTCCAAAGTAATCAGATTCTGGTCTGATTAGATTTTTTATTTGGGTCTAGTTTGTCTATATAGAAATTTTCATGGAATCTCTAATCATGTGTGAATATATGTGATTGTCAATGTAAACCATTCCTACTCAATAAGGTATGTGAGTCATGCTAATGGCCCCATCAAGATCTTGAATATGTCCCTTTCCCTCTTCCCAGTATTTATTTCTTTCAAGGAACCAGAGCAACTTTATAAGACCAAAACAAAAATGGAAATGCACTTAGTAGATACAAAGTAGATCCTCTTTGTGGGAACAAGGAACCCATGACAAATTGGGTGTGGGGTAATCAGAGCTGGTTTCTGCAGCCATTATAATGTATCATCAAGAGTAATGTCTTCATTTCTTGGCAATTCCCAGCCTTAGCACCTAGTATAGAAATTTAGCTAGCCCAAGAATGTAAGGGTACTTGTGTTTCTCAAAGTGTGTTCTGCTGAACACTGGTGCCGAAAATATGAAAAAATAAAGAGGATGGAGATATGTATTTGATATTTGGGGAAACAATAGCAGGGAAAGATTAAGCTTTGTATTACTTTTATTACAGAATTTTTCAAGTCTTTTAATATGCAAATATTAATTTTTACTCTCCAAGAAATAAGTCTAATGTTTAATGTTCCCCTTATGTACTTGATTATAGAACTTAACTCTTCTACTTTTTTAGAGCATCTCTCAGGACAAGTGTCCAGGAATATATAGCTTGGGAAACTGAAATGCAGGGCCACAAAAAGTTACGGTGTATGTAATCTAGACTTTATCTAAGGATCTTAGTCCAAATTACACTGCTAATATTACATGAAGTTAACAGTGGACAAAGCTTGAGATAATGATATGCCATTATTTTCATATTTTGCTAAGGAGGAAACCAAGATGTAGAAATTCAAGATTTCCCATCATTACTCTGTTGGGAAATACTACAAAATAAAATGAAAACAAAACAAACAAAAACCCTATAGAGAATCTAGGTTGGTATACAGTCTTTCCCATATGATACCCATTTCTTACTGGCTTTCACTGGGTATTCAGTGCTAGACTGCATCCTCCCTACTCCTGGGCCATGTTAGACTTAAAACCATATCTGTGAATTTTAATATGAACATCTCATTAGCCATTGAGTAATAAAAGGAAGACATGTACTGAGAACCTTCTTGTCAGTTTAATTCATGGTTTACCATTCTTTTTCTGTAGGGAAAGATTGACTTTGGAACCATACAGGGTTTAACCTCCACCATCACCACAGCTACCAGTTTATTGAGCAGCAAGGATGTATTGGGTTGGGTAGCAAACATTTAAAAGCACTTGTCCTTGACCCCCTGTATCTCCCTCAATCATATAAGGTCAGCACCATTACAAAGAAAAAAATTCAGAGAAGTTAAGCAAGTTCTCAAAAGTCAAATAATTAGTAAATGGAAGAGTCAAGAATTCAAGCCAGATCTGATGGATTGCAAAGCCCACAGTCTTTTCGGGATCCATTTAGTCTCTGAAATCTACAGAGACAATCTTTGCATATATTTCCCTCAGGGGTGTGAATGGACTGGGGTGTCAAAGTGCCATACATTTCATTTCTCAACATATTCACCCACATCCCAAACTAAGCATTGTTTTAACATCATAATCCAGGAGAGAGTACAATAGAGGAGTCAGTATCACAGTCTTTTTGAGAGAATGTACCTTGACTCTGTCAAACTCCAGAGCTGACCTTCCTATGTGCTGAAGGTTGGCATGGAAAAATAATTTTTTTTTTTGGCATTTAAGTACCACTGTAGAAATAACAGGCGTATGCTTTGTAGAAAATAAACCAATGATGGAGACTCCATGGGACTGTTTCCCCCACCCCCATCCAAGATTTTAAAAACTATAGGCACATTTTACTTATTAGGCCAATTATAAGTCATTCGTCATTTTCATCTAGAATAAAACTGTGTATTCTTTGTAAATGGTCGTTGTGGATGAAACGTTTTCCTTTCTAATTCCTAAAAAGCCTGTTATTAGGACTTACAGGATCAATAAGTTTAACATTCCACAAGCTTCTAGGAAGATCTGAACATAGACAATGAAAAACAAAGGACAACCCCCAAATGAAACTGTTCAGCAGGTCAATAATTTAACACTTTCAGAAAGTACGCAATATCAATTCTCACACAGATCTCTAAGATAGATTTCTTCATTAAAAATCTATTAGGAGTTAGAAGGAATTTATTAAACAAATTATTAATATTTCAGGGCACTGCTAAATAGCAAATTAAAACAAAGATAAAATAACAAAGGAAAAATATATTTCATGATTAAAAATGAATTTCTACTTTGCAGTGAATTTTACCAAAGGAGAATTATTTCTCAAATATTTCAGTTCAGGATCTTAATCTTTTATTTTCCCCTCTCTCTTTTGCATCATAAACTAACTAGAAGCTTATGGTTTTCATCCAGTACTATTTTGGATCATATGGTTTCTCCTTTTAAAAAAGAAAATACATATACAATCCTATTATTTCTATTGGGTATTTTCCTCGCAGTGCAATTCACACAAATTATAGTGAAAGAATACACACAGTTTTTCTTTCTATTCTTGGCCATGATCTGACCCCTGATGACCTTCAGTTTAGCTTTGGTGTTTGAGTTTATAATGATAGGAGGTGTTTCATATTTGTAAATAACAAAATGCTTCCTAAAATATCAGGCCTAAAATTTTTTAAGGTTTGTGAGATTTTTTTGCTCTATAGAAAATTAAATAAATCCAGGTAACAAACTTCAAGTTATGACTTCATCAAAAACTACTTTGAAAAACTATTCTTTATTAATTCTCCTTTTATTTCAGTCAAATATTTCATTCAATTAACTAAACATCTGTTAAATGCAGTTTGAAAAACACTTAGTACAATACATAACAATATAACATTATGAAAGCTTCTAAAGGGTTTATTAAGAGCCAATCATTTGAATTCAATCATTTTTGAAGAATTGCATATATATTCAGAAATAATGAAATTCAGTTGTTTTTAATGTTTTCATTTATCTATCTATGCATGCATATATGCATACATGAAATATTTCTTTATCATATTTTTGTTAAAATTTTGCAATTTTCTTAGAGAGGCACTCAGACAAAGTTGTAACTATCCTCAAAGAATTGACAGATTACAAAACCAGACATGTGCATGCATGCCTGTAATCCCAAACAATCTGGGAAGATGAGGCAGGAGGATCACAAGTTTGAGGCCAGCCTGCGCAACTTAGTACGACCTTCTTGTCTCAAAATATAAAAAAGGACTGGAGATGGAGTTCAGTTGTAGAGTGCCCCTGGGTTTGATCTCCAGTACTGGGGAAAGAAATTGATAGTTTAGTCAAGAGCATAGGCAGTCACAGCTGCTGACTTCTGAATTTTGTCAGATGGATAATTATAAGACATCCTAGAAAATAACATGTGTTAAAAGTTGTGTCAATTTTAAGTGTCTGTGAGCACTTTTAAAGCACCATGGAACATGTGTTCATCCTAATAAAAACTAGAAGATTCCATGATGAAACCACATACATTGTGTGATTCCATTCTGGTCCTGCAAACTGATGCTGCTTTCTGATTTCTGATTTTGGAATCTGTCTTAGATTTGCCTCCCTGAGTTTCCTTAAAAATCTCTTGGCATCATCCTGTGAATTCTTTTGCTCCTCACTTCCACATTACCCATGACTCAACAGATTCTTAGACCCTTATTGATGAAATAGTGTTCTGCACGTGGAGTGCGCTGTTCTAACCAAGTTAGACATTTCTTAACTCCAGACATTCTCCAGGAGTTGGAGAGAGCACATGGGCCTTGGAACAGATAGGCTTATTTGGCTTGGCTCTTGAAGGATAAGAAGGACATGAGTGTGTTGAGACAGAGTCAACAAGGAGCATATTGTAGGATGGAAGAATTAGCATATTATCCCCAAGAAGACAACTCGGATGTAGAAATCTGGGTACAATGTGTGAACTGAAGACTGGGGAAGAGCTAGACTTCAAGGATGTTTATGATATTTGAATGAAATGGTTATAGGAGCCCCATTTAGAAATGTGATTTGTTTGTTTGGGCAGAGGGCAGATTATGACAAAGAAGCTTTTGAAAACCACCCAGAAGAGTATAGGGTGAGTTGGGGTCGAGAGACAGAAGACTATTGGAGATACTCCCATCCAGACTGGTGGCAATTTTATTGTTGTCTCAAAGGAGAATGAAGCATTAAATGGGGATTAGAGAAGATGTTAAGGTCCCTTTCAGCCATGAATGAGTGAAGTAGAATAGAATAATGGGCTCAGAAATCACACTGTCTTATTTTGTCACCACTACTGACCATGACCTTGGATGAATTAGTTTTGCAAGTATTCCATGGTTTTTCTCATGTATAAAATGGGAATAATTTTAGAATATATTTTGTTAGTGTGAGGTTTAAAAAGAAAATTTCAGTGAAGTATTTTGCACAGAGCATCACATGGATAGGATCCCAATAAATGTCTGCCTGTCTCATTATTCAATTTTTAGACTTGAGATTTTAAACTAATAAAGGGGGGAAAGAAAATGGGTTTGGGAGGAAAAACAGTGCTGAGGCAGAATTCCTAGGATTTGGAAACGCATTAAATGTAGATCACTGGAGGACAGAGGACTAGGAGGAATTAACGAGAACTTAGGATTTTAAGAATGCATATTTTTGAGCATTGGATAAAAAGCATCTATTGGAAATTGAAAGGGAGGCTCCCTCCTCCCTGAAAAAAAGGTTTTCCTGAATTTTCTTTTCCAAATTGACATAAGTTTTTAAAACTTAAATTTATGAACCAAAATATGTTTTTGTGAACAGAATTATTTTTAAAGTGTCTGCTTCTAATTTGAGGATAGAATAAGAAATTTGACTTTTTTCCATCTGAGGTAAAAATCTTAAGACAAAAATGATCTCTTCCACATGCCTATGGATGCTGAGCGAGCATTCAGTACTTGGTGCAACAGCATAGACTAGTGGCAGAAAGGAAGATTGTAACCAGGAGGCCTGGATGCTTCTTACCACATGGAGGACCTAATTCAGTCTTAAGCTACAATTAGACAACAAAATCACTAATAGTTGTGGCAACAGACTACTTGACAAAGAAAAGAAAGCTAGTTAAGGTATGACATTTTAAAATAACTTAAGTCTTGTTTACTGATGAGTAGGATATTAAAATTCTTTCTTTTTTTCACTGCTGTAATAAGTAACTAATAGCGGTGATCACACATTCAAATATTTTTTTAAAAAAATACTTCCTTATTGCCAATGGAAAACTTTACCTTTTATTTTTTTGGAGGAGGATATCAGGGATTGAACCTGGGGTTTCTTTACTACTGGGTTATACTCCCAGCCCTTTTTATATTTTATTTAGAGACAGGGTCTCACTAGATTGCTGAGGGCCTCACTAAGTTGCTGAGACTGGCCTCTAACTTGTGATACTCCTGCCTCAGCCCCCTGAGTCACTGGGATTGCAGGCATGTGCCACTCCACCTGGCTAGATTTCAGCTATTTTAAAGATACCATATATTAAAAACTTTATTAGTTTAATTGATATCATGTGTGTGGGGGGGAGTTAACCTGTGTTTTCCTTGCATTGACTTTCATTATCCAGATGGGTATTACATATCAGTCAACAAACAGTTATGTGCACGATGGACACTATAGAGAGAAATCAAATTAACTAAGACTCAGATCCTGAATTTATAATAAAACATGTATGCAACTTATGCAATAGTGACAAAATAAACAAGTGCATATTACCTGTCTAAAGAGTCATAACAGATGTTGAAGTGATCAATTTAACTCCTAGGAGAAAAAAAATGGTAGAATTCAGTATTCTGAATATTGCCCAGCATACTCTGGGCATTCAATAAACATTTATTTAATAAGCACATTTGTAAGTTAACTAGTTTCCCAAAACTTTGTGGTTAAAAGTAACTATTGTCCCATTATTTCTCATCGTTTCCTGTGGTTTGGAATTTGATAAGGGTCTCAGGTGGGTGGTTAGATCTCATGGTCTCTGTTGGAGGTGCCGACAGATGGTAGCCTGGGCTAATGCTAGAGATAGAGATGGGAGGTCCAGACCTTGCTCTCTCTTGTTTCTGTAATGGCTTCTCCATGTGGTTTCCTTTGCCTGAGGTTAGGCTTTCTACAGCCAGGTGGCCTCGAGACAGTCAGACTTCTCAGAAACCTTCAAGAACTAGTATTTTATTTAATGAAGTTTGATACCTTGAATGGCTCACCCACAAAAGTCAATGACGTCACTTCTGCCATATCCATTAGTCAACACAGTGGGCTCCCTGGCTTCCCTTTTCCCAGGATGTGAAGTCAAAGCCACATGTGAGAAGGGCATGCCAGAGGGAAGTATTTTTGTGACAATCTATAAAGATTAAAATTTCCACACTGAATCCAGTGTTAGTTTTTAAGCCATGTAATATAAGTTTCTTATATTTCTTTTTGCCTTTTTTAGAAAAAACAGAATATGTCATGAAATTTAAAAAAAATTGGAATGAACTTGGAAGCAGAAGTTAGTATAGATTATTTATGAACTTCTCAATTTCTACTCAGTTTTGAATAGCTAGTGTTTCTCCTAAATGTATATCCTTTAATAAGTAAAGTCTCCCTGTATGCTGTATCCATATGATTGTGTGCTAAACATCTGCAAATAAAACAACCTGTCTAATTAGGTCACTATCATGACAAAAAAACTGTTCAGCATCATATCAGAACCATAACAACAAAAACCAAAAGATTCAAATTGAAACAAAGAAGCATATGTACACACACACACACACACACACACACAGGCCATGTACAATCCTCCAAAGCAAATCTTGACAAACAGTTACTATATGTTTAATTTACTTCACTTTTCACCAGTCAACAAATGGCCTTGAAATGGTAGAAAAGACAAAGTCCCATCTGACAAAGAATTTGTCTCAGATTTTACTAGCAAAATGTAGCATGAGGGTTCCAAATAGATGGGTTCTGTTTTACTTTGCATGCAAAGAATCTCGTTTCCAAGAGCTTTGTGAGATACATGAAACATTTTAGGATCATACAATACCACTTGGAGCAGCAGAGCAAGATCATTGCTGCCTTTCACTTTAGATACACATATATCAAGGGAGAGTAGCAATGTTGAAAAGCCACTAGGTATAAACTACAGCATTCCTAATGACTGGTGGTAATTGTCTTCTGCCCATGTGACCATGAAGCCATTCAGTGGAAAATGGGAATTAACAGATGTTTCAGTAATGTCCTCTGATTTCTGGATTTTGCAACTCACAAAGGAAAATTTCAAGCACTATGTGTGGATTATTATTATTTTTTAAATGAGAAAGGTTAGATAGTATGTTTTCAAAGTGGACCCCATTATACTCTTTGAATAGTAAAAAAGTTGACTATCAAAAAAACTTACTTTTAATAGTTTATTTCTTAAAATTAAGTGCTACACGTAACAGTTGTCATATGGTATGATTTAATTAGGGTTTTAGGATGAGGTAGCAAGAAAAAAGAGAATACTTTTCTTCAGGCTTACCTTTATTGTTGTTGATAGGGTGAAAGGAAATAATATTCTAAAGATAGAAATGGAAAGGAGACACAGCAGATAAATGAAAATATTTAAACATGCACTAATGTTTAAGGTATAGTAATGGCATTGGAGCCTGGGGGTTGTTGCTGAGAAACTGGTTGCTGATCTTATTTTCAAAAGGATCTTTTGTTGTTATAAATACCTCATAGCATAGTAATAATTCAGCATCTATCTCTTCTGCTGCAAATAGCATTTCACTTCATTCATCTCCTTCATGTGCTAGATCCAGACTTGGGGAAAAGTATTTTTCTCTTTTTCTGCAGTATTTCTTGCTTTGTTTTAGTTTCCTCAATAACTCTTTTTGTTTGTTCTACTCTTGAAGGTGTAGCCATTAAATGAGTTCACAACTTAAATCTTCTGTCTGAGGCCCAAAAGAGTTTTTCAGTATTTTCTTAAAGGTCCATGAGCAAACTGATCATTTATGAAAGTTGGACATAAAACCCACAGTGTTTTAGCTTGCAACTAAGTGTCTGGTTCCTCTCCCATGGCTTCAACAACATTCCTGGGTATATACAAAGCTGAACATATAGAATCATGTAAAACAGAAAAACAGATTATATAATTAAAATATTTATTCTGGCTCATCCTATGCTACTGTCTTAATGTCAAATGCACACAGGGGGATAATTTTTCTAGTCCTTAACCATTTTATTTCTCAATGAAGAAGCCACATTCAAAGATGCTATGTACTCAAATGAGCAGCTTCACATATTTTTTTTAGTATGAAACAGAAGCTAGGTAGGTAGAAAGTAAGAGGAATCAGGATATAAATAATGAAAATATTAAAAGCAATGTTTACAATTGTCAATTTTTTATTAGTCAAGATTGATTCTACATGAGCTACTTGTATCATGACATATCTCTTGGTTCATATCACCAATATTTTTATATCTACCAATTACAATTTCTAAGTCATTCTCTCATTAAATTAGTGGTTGAGCAGGTGTAGTTAATATTGCTTTCAATCACTTCTGTGTTAATTTGAGAGAGGAGTTTTGCAAACTATTGAAATTTAATTTTAGAATCCCATTCAGTAAGCTGGGAAAAAAGGAAGGTAAACTGGAGTTTTTGGTTTTGCTTTTACATGAAGTAACAGAATTGGGGTCTTTTTCATCAAAGGAAAGTGATAAATGCTGAAGGAAATTATGACAATTCTAACACTTAGGAGATTGAAGTATTTATATACATTATCAAACTCATCTCAGTAGTTCTGGAGTGAAAAGAAGATAAATGTTGCTGTTTGCATTTTATATAATAGCCAATAGTATGAAATGATTAAAGAATGAATTATAATCTATATAATAAAAATATATACTCACAAATGTATACTTATACACACATGCAGAATTGGAATAGCTTAGTTTTTCCATTTTATAAAACTTACTCTTTCTCATCCATATCTTTCTTCAAGAATTTCTTCATGAATGCTTCCTAGAATGTTTTATTCCTGTTTCTATCTCATTTATCATTTCATTTGGGTCGTGTGAAGGAACCAATGATAGAGTACATAAACAAACTCACCAGAGGAGCTGAAGAAGACATTATGAGCCTTGCGATGGGACCTTTTAAAATGGTATTTCCCTTATGAACTCAGTCTACAGAAAGTTGCTATTCAATCAAGAGTACATCACCAAATGGTGGTTTGCAATTGGCCACCCCTCACACTGCAGGTATGAGAGTCATTTATAGAGTTGACATTTGTCTTCTGCTTACATTCCTAGACTTTGTCACTATCTTTATTACTGAGCAAGTAAAAGTACAGTGATTTCCAAAAAGGTGTCCACTGAATTTCAGACATTTGTTATATTTTCTAGATAAGTCCAATAATCCATATATGGTTTCATTATTTTAAAGCTATTTCAAATATGACAATAAAGTCACAAGATATTTACTTCAAAGCCAAGTGTATCTGTCCTCCAAAAATGATGCAGATAGATTCATGAGCAATGCTGATGCTAATTTTTAGAACTTTTCTTGAACTTTGAAGACTCTGCTTTAGTAACAGATTCAGCTCTTAAAATGAATTAAATACAAAACATAAGAACAAACAAATGTAAATTAAGACTAATGATTGCATTTTCAATTAATATATTGGAACACTATACCAAAGGAAATTTTACATTACTTGATATTTTGAGCTCAAATATTTGCTTTCTCATATATACTAACACACACACACACACACACACGTACATACAGATTCACCCATGGCTTGTCTTCACTGTAAAGATACTAATATTCTGGATTCAGTTGGATTTAATGATTTTCAGTGGATCATGGAGGAATTTAAATAGTGCACTTTTTAGGCTTTCCTCTCATTTTTATCTGATTTTTTTCTGCAGAGGTTGCCTTTTGATGGTCAAGATAAACATTTTAAAACATATTTTCCCTCATATAGATGACATCTTTTTTTTTTCAGCTAAACAGTGCATACTTCTTTGTAATTTATCTTTTGGTATCAGAATATTTCCATTTCCTCCCTTATGCCCTTTTGAAATACAGATAGTCCCTGATTTAGTATGGCTCCAACTTACAATCTTTCAACTTTGTAATAGTCAGAATGCAACATGAATTCAATTGAAACCATCATTTGAATTTTGAATTTGGATTTTTTCCCCAGGCCAATGATCTGCGGGACGATACTGTCTCATGGTACTGGACAGTAGCAGCAAACCACAGCTCCCGGTCAGTCCTGCGATCACAGGAGTGAACAACTGATACTATGCAGTTTGCAGTGTTGCTAAGCTAATGTTTGGAAGGTTAAGTGTATTAAATGCTTTTCGACTCTGATATTCTTATATTTTGAAGGATTTATCAGGTCATATAAACCCATCTTAAATGAAAGAGCATCTGTGTATTTAGATCTTCCTTAAAACATAGCACTGTGCTGGAGAAAGTCTTTTTGTTCTTTTGATTCATAATGCACAGCTTCAGCAATACATCCCAACACATTATCTGTCGTGTTGCTGAAGTTCAATATTGGGAAGAGATCTAAGTTCACTTTTTAAGATAACTTCATATACTATGTCAGGGTTCTACTTAGGATTCATGTGCCTTCCCGTGGAGGCAACTGCCATATAATTTAATTTATTTTCATTTCATTATATTAGAAATGGCATGAGATGATTTTAGTTTTCAAAACTCCTATGTACTTAATGCATTTGAAAAAAAGAAAAGTGTGATTTATAACTTGAGTCTCAGTTTGAAACAGGGGACAAGTGGGTGACAGAATCAATTTCTGGTGTTGGCAATTGTGGCTGGGGCATGGGTAGGTAATGTTGCTAAGGGATGTCTCATATCTAAAAGTGAAACTAATAATAAATTTATAGGAGATGTGGCACAGATGTGGCTCTGAATATTTCTTGAGAGTTTATTTGGAGGTTCTAGTAGGGGAATGCAGTTACTTGAATACCCTTGACCCTTAGGAATGGTCCTTCTCTAGGAGGGAAGGTCATTCTCTTCAACCAAGGTGAAGAGGGATGTACATGGAATGGGAAAGGAGGAAGGGGACACCAGCCTAACCAACAGTTCTAGCCAAATCAATCCTGGGGATCAGTGGGGTGACAGATGATACAGTCAGATCACCCTCGCCTTTTCAATATATCTTTATTCTTTCCTAGTTATGTTCACATCAAACCTATTCAGGATTGTTTTCTTGAAAAGTTCATCTGTTATTGCTCTGAGGAAGCCAGCCTGGTACCAGGTATGATGGAGTTTGGTTTTACTACCACAAGGATGGCTTCATATGGTTGCTTCCTTTCAAGTTTCAAGTTCATTAGGTAACTTTTTTTTTAATGAATCTTATTTCCTATAAACACAGGAGGTTTTAAAGAGAACAAAGCAAAAAAATTGTGAGTAAATGTGTTATCTTAATTGACAGGTGTTTTGACCACTAAATCACTTTTAAATTCTTGAGATGATTTGTGTGTGTGTGTGTGTGTGTGTGTGTGTGTGTGTGTGTTATACTAGTCCTCTGGGCTGTGCTGCCTGCTAATTTAGTCCAACCTATAATCTTGGAAATGATTCCTTTCATTCCAAGACCCAGGCCTTTACTGTGAATAATTAAAAAGCAGGGCTCTACCCTACTGGCGACCTCTTTCCACCTTGAAATAATTCCATTCACTGGCTCTGTTGTAGTCATATCTCTCCTTTACCCAATTCTCAGGTTCCTTTGCCAGCTCTTTGTGGATCTGCATGTTAAGCACCGACTTTCCTTGTTGAAATGTTTCCTGGCCACTTGACTATAACATCGAAGGCACATGCAGTTCCTCACCATGTTCCTCCTTTGTGCCATTTATGTATCTTGATTTAGTCTTTTGTTTCTCAAGGAACAATTTTTTTTTTCCTAACTTGCACAGGCCTTCTATTCCAGAAACACTGAATCTGTACAGGACCAGCAAGTATCCTGCTCAAAATGTTCTCTTCCCTACCCATCAAAGGGCAAGCTTGGTCTTTTCCTTTTTCATCCTGCTTAGAAATTCTACAACATCCATTGCCTGCATTATTTCTAAAGATATATACCAATAAGTATACATTGAATTTAAATATGTATTTCTTGCTTTACGATAACCAAAATAAGCAAAATTCAGGGAGCAAAATACTGCATGAACTCATGTATATGTGAAATCTAAAGGAAAAAAGTCAAACACACAGAAACAGAGAATAGAACTGTGGGTACCCAGGGAGAGGGTGGGATAGGGAGCGAGGAGACGTGGGTCAGAGAGTACAAGACTGCGGTTATATAAACTGAATAAGTCTAGAGATCTAATGTCTGCCTGGAGGCTTTTCACTATTTATATGTGTATCAAAGCATCACATTGTACACCTTAAAAATACAATAAAAAATATCCTCCCCCACAAAAAATATATGCTTTTAGGGAATAAGGACTGTGCCTTAGTCCATCTGGTATTGTACATACATTATCAGATACTTTAAAAATATAGTTTTTGATTCGCTATTTCTAGAAAAATCAGATTTCTGATTTGCTCAAACTCTTACAAGTCTTCCGTTTCAAAGGGACTCAGCTATTCTCCTACTATGTCACTATCCAATTTCTGACTCCTATAGGACTTGCTGTGTGTATGGGGAAAAAAGCATTTGTCCAGTCCTCCTCTTTGCAGGAATAACTGAAAGGGCAATACTGTGGCACTTGTTAGTTTTTAAAAAATGGAAGGAAGGGGGGCTTTTAATTGTATGGGAAATTTAATTAGATTTAGGCTAATTAAATTCATTTTTTATATTAACATGTTCACAAATATTATTGCATCTCGTTAGATTTCATTCTTCTAGCCTTACTGAACAATATTCAGTAGTAGTTTCAGATTACAATAAGTTCATTATGAAGATAAGGTGGAATTAGTGTAGGAAGCTCAGCTGGTTGAAGAGGTCTGTACTTTAATTACTGCAGAGGGTGTGCATATTAATTACAACACAAGTGATATTTACTGTACCTCAGGAACATATGACAGGGTAAAGATACTGACAGCACCAGCTAATAAACTCAGTATGATAATGAGGAGAAAAGACCATAAAAATAGAAGGAAATAAAATTATTCATAAAGTATATTGATCCCAAAGTAAAGACATTAAGCTCCGATGAAGGGCAACAAAAGGGAAGCTCTTCACTTTATCAAACAAATAACCAAAGTAGAGAAATGTTAGCAGGGAGACAGATTGTCATTATACCGGTCACATGATCACACTCCAGAGAGTACACGGGAGCCATAAAATGGGAGATTTTTAATAAATCAGCAGAAAGCCATACTGTCACCTGCAGGAACTGAGGTCGCAGTGGCTAAGGACAGCTCCTGAGAGTGGAGAAGTCAGACGTGCTGCCCGAAGCTGGAAGTGACCACATGCCAGCAAAATTTGGCGTTAGAGCCACTGTCCCTTCTGGAAAAGCAAGAGGGCAACTAGGAATGTTATGTGATTTTTCTCTCTATAGAAAAAAAAAAATTCTCTCTATACCTACTTTTCCCTGTGGTTTGAAATCACCATCTATAATTTTGAGGTGACCAAGGAGAACAAGTGAGGCTTGGGTGGATAATTTTTCCCAGGAAATGTTCAGTTATACCATGAACCTGTCTAACTTCATATGGCTCCAAGGAAAGCTCAAATTTGGGTTGATTAAATTTGAAGTTTTGTTTGTTTTGTTTTATTTCTAGGTCTTCCAAAGGGATGGTCATTTTTAAAAATAATTATTTAGTCAACTATTTAACATTTATAAACAAGGTCATTCTAGAAAACAAACAGCTAAAATGATCGTTTTTATTTTGCATCGCATAATTAAATTAGCTTTTTGCTCAGTATTTGCTATTTTGGAGTTTATTAGCCAAAATCTGCCACAAAGGGTGCTCCTACTTGACTTATTATGGACAGGAAGTATCTACTTATCTATGTCAATGTGTGAGAATAATGATGTTGAGGATCAAAGTCTTGGAATTGCTTTAAGATTATTTTATGAGAGAAGAATTTTTTTGGGGGGTTAGTATATGTATGAATAGTGGTTTTAATGTACATTAGATTTATATGCTAAATACTTATAATGTCATTTTAAATATAATAGAATATGTAGTTCTAATTAATATACCTCAAGAAATTAATAGAGAACCCAGAGATCATGGAGAAAAGGGCACACTCAAAAGACAACATGCTCTGTGTAGGTACCTTGGTAACAATATTAGAGTTATTTGGGGGAAAAAAGAGCATTCTTCATTTGGGCTGACATCTGTAAAAACATGAATTGAAAGAATTAGACATCAAAGTGCACAATAAAATGATGTAAAATCTTAGTTTCCAACTTGGGAAACATAATTAAAAAGAAGAATCAATCCACTAAGATCTGAAGTGTTTTAATTTACATCTGCTGGGGCACAAGAGGAGGTAGTTCTGGACAGTGTCATGAGGTACAGGATGTCATCCTTTATCTCCTTCTTACTCTGCTCTTTTCAGGGTCTTAATTCATCTATTCTTAATACTCTAACACTCTCACATTAGCTTTTCTTTTGATGGTAGGGTGGGGAGCTTGTTTATCCACATTAAGGTGAAATATAATCAGGTATATTATTATTTTAAAGAGCGATGCTTTGCATAAGCTCACAAGTTGTAGTTTGACTGTGAGTAAAGTAGCTATATATAAGCAATTGGATCCACATAGAATTACTTCAATACACAAATACTTATGAGCATGGCCCACATAAAATGTCTGGCATAGCCAGAACAGGAGGTAAAGAAGTGATGATGTAAATTTTATGACCATTATTGTTGTGTACTGGGTTATTGTCACCAATTACGTGTGATCTGATATTGAGACACCAAGAATATAGGACTATATAATACCTGCAACATGGTGAGTAGGTGTTAAATAAATATTTGTTGAATGGATGAATGAAGAAATGATTAAGTGATTGGATAAACCCATGTCAGCTGGCATTTCATCAGGAAATGCCTTGTTGTGCCTAGGGAGCTGGGTCCTGTCTGAAGCATGGACACTGGCTTTTTGTACTGGCATTCCCTTAATTATAGTATCTCTGTCATCACCTGAGATGTAAATGCTGGCCAGAATGGATTACCACTGAGGTATGCCTAGGTCCTCATGTCATGTTTGGATGTAAAGGATGAAAATGATCATGATTGATGCTCCTGTGTTGAAATCTGGATCAGGAAGCTGTCTGCAGCTCATCCCTTGGGATATTCAAACACTTTTATCATAAATATAAATAGCTTTAGCAGACTTTCGATTATCAAGATGTTGAGGTATGATTCTTTTATTCAAAATATTCTGATACTTGGAAACAAAAGAAGGGTTTAGGTACATACCAATTATAACTAAACAGTCTTCAGGAACAGATGGGAAATTCCAAACCTATGCCCCATCAACTAGGATTTAGCCCAGGCTACTTATCGGTATAGAAGAATAGGAATCTTTGACATAACAGAGTGAAATTTTATATAAAATGATGCTGAGACTATTTCAGATTTTCTATTAGTTGCCTTATGGGTTTCCAATATGGATTTATGTCTATTTGTCAAGGTTTTTAGTTTTTTCTCTTATTATTATGCCTGTTCTCTCTCATTGAGTTGCCGCTGCCTTGTGCCATTACATTTGTTTTTAGCTTTCTTTCCCTCCCTCAGATGCTTTGCTTCAATGACCTATAGTTCACTGTTCACCATTACTATTCATCCTCCTCCTATCTAATTTGGTTCTGAAACTTATTTCTGCAAATTATGCTTTCTCTTTTCCATGTTCCCACTTTAATGGCTAATTTTTGAACTTGACATCCTGGAACTGCTCTTTTCCAGTGGAGGAGAGTTGAGTTTATTGGGAAATTGGTTTGGGGAGCATCTATCAATGTCTAATGAAGGAGGGCAGTCCTTAGCCTCCCTCATTTATTTTTTTCCAGTAAATTATAGGGAGATATGGACATTTGATACAAATATCAAATACACTTGGATTCTGATGTTCAAACATATTTGTAGAAAACAGAGAACTCGGGAACTAAAATATCAGTGAGAAGCAATGCATTGTGTTACCAATGATTGAGGTAATAGCTTGCATCATCAAGTTAAAACAATTATTATTTTGAATTGGAATAAGTATATATGAGCAATCTTATAAAGGTTGGAATTAAACACATAACTTTAAAAAAGGCAAGTGATCTTTAATATATGTATATTACATGTAAAATATGCTTTGTAATGTCTATAATTACAGGGAGTCACAAAATCTTTTACTACACAGAAAATCTTGTTGATTTTCACTATAGTGAAGCAAAACTTATGGAAAGTTCTCAAAGTATTTAAACCTTAGTGTATGGTTTAATTTCCTTCAGAGCTTCAAACTCTTACTAATTTCATATATCAAACTTTTAGAAGGTTAACTTTCAGTTATAAACAAATGTATGTTTGTGCATTTTGATAATTAGGAAAAAGCATTTTGTGAAAATCTAAGGAAGATTGAATAGATAATTAAAAATCACAACATCGCAATCAATAAATGAGATGGATATGATTGTTAATGCCCATTCTGCTTCTTAGACCATATAAATCTTCATAAAAACATTACCCTTCTTTTTAAGATTGTGTTGTATGTTCGTTACCACCAACTAGGAGGTATAGTTAAGGTTTCCTGTAAGTCTTGGGTTGTGATGCTCCAAAGAGTTCATTGAAATTGTAATTCATCAAGCAATCTCAAAAATGCCACACAGGATAGTATTAATAAGCAAGAAAAGGAACAAAAAAAGGCAACCTATGGTGGAAATCTCTTAGAAACTGTCAAATTGATCTGCATCACTATGTACCTTTGAGAAGAGTGAAGGTGCTATGTTTGTTTGATTTAACAATAACAAATACCCAAACAAAAAATGTTTGATTTCATTTGGGAAGCATCATTTTTTTTCAGTTACGTTTTCTCTGAATCCCCACCCTCTGTTCCCTCATTCCTGTTACAATTAGTCATTACCTACTGTTGCTTGTGGCTTCTTGGCAGTCTACAGCGGCAATCTGTTGCTCTCTGACAGATCGATTCTTTCAGCCCATAGACTCATTGCTGAATTCAGCCAAAATGAATATATATTCATATATTTATTTTTCATAGGTATTATATATAGTTTTCATATATATTTTCATATGTCTGTGTATTTATATGAAAAGGTCCAAGTTACATTGCTCTGATTAATGTGGCACATCATTCTTTCAAAATGATACTCCTAAAGGAGACTATTAGAGAATCCTAAATGTATGCAAAATGTTTAAAGAACACCAAGGGACCCTCTAGGTAAATGGATTCAGAGTCCACATGTGTAGACTATGAAATCTGAAGTATGTTTGTTTACTATCTTTACTTTTACAGGAGTCGATCTCAATGCAGTGTTTTAGTTAGAGAAGAGTAGTTGCTGCTGAATCTACTGAAGAGAATTTGTCAAAACCCTGTTGTTTATACCCACACACATATAGATGTATACACACACCACTGAGTCTAAATAATCCTAGTAAGATTCATATTGCTCGGGTGTTTCAGCAAAAGAAATTATAGTTTTGCTGCAATCAATTTAACAGTGAGAGGCTTGCTGTAGCAAAATATATGCTTCGTAGCCCTTCAAAATTTACGCAGTTTATACATATAGATATATGCGGTACATATTTTGAAGTGATACGTATGTTGAAATTTTTTCTTCACTTAAAACCATGCTGCATAATTGATTGGAAGAGTTACTCTCATCACAGTCTATTTTTGCAGCAAAGCAGAGGCTATTTGAGATGCTTCTTCTTCTTTTTTTTTTCCTAGATGCTTAACTTTAATGCAAAGAAAGGAAAAACTAGGTATTAGATAGCAAGATAATATTCATTGCTGTTTTGTTCCGAACAATGCTGAATTAAGTTATATTACTGAATGGCAGCATAAATATGTAAAAACATATATATCTCTTTAGCTTTTTATATCACTGACTCAGTGAGACCCTCTGATGAAACACACACCACACACACACACATTCTCTCTCTCTCTCTCTCTCTCTCTCTCTCTCCCTCCCTCTCTCTCTCTCTCACATACTCATTGACATTTTACAAATATGTAGTCCCTTGCTTTTACTATTTAATGCACCCAAGGAACAGCTTGCCTTTCAACATTTCTATTAGAATTGGATCACCTAAATAGTAAGGCCCGAGCCTCAAGAATTGACAAGTTAAGAAAATTGGTTGGGCATCCAGGGTAATACTGTTAAAACAGAAGGCAGCTGCTTCACTGTGTGTTACGCACTAGGGGAACATCCTCCACCTGTTGGCAGGCACATTCTCAAGTCACTGCTTTGGTGCCTATTTTCTGTTTTAAGTTTTTAAAGGGGGCCTCTTCTTTGACTTCTGGAAAAATACCAGATTTTCTCACTCTAAAAATAAGACTAGGTAGTCATTCATAAGAAATTACACTCTAATCACTGGAGAAATAATATAAAATTTTTTTATTTCAAGCATAACTTGAAAAGAGGCTGTAGGAGTTGTGGTCATGATGAAATATTAGAAGCAAGTCTATGACAGCTGAAGTAGAATTTAAATAATATACCAATACACAGAGGACATGGGGACTGGTAAATAGCACAGGCAGGATTAAAAGGAAAAATCCTTTTGGTTTTATTTTAATTGCTCTTTTCACCAAATCTTTTTATGAAGAGGAAAACTTGTGGAAATTGAAGACTGAACATTATTCTAAGTAAACATGTGATAAAAAAGGGGCAGCTCTGTTATAGTTTGGCATTATTATTGTCTTCATAATCATTTAGAATAATCTTTTTCCAAAATGATAAGGATTTTTTAAAATAATTTTAAAATAATTTTCATAGACTTAAAACTAGAAAACTTACTTAAGAAAACACACCAATTCATTGAAAGGTTACCTAAGATTACAGTCTATTTTTAACATAATGTATTGTTCATGAACTCAAGACTTTATCAGATTAGCTGGATCTTACCAGATCTGAATAAATAGTGAGAAACACACAGAAACTAATTCAAACATATTTCTTGGTTCTGGTAAATTACTATATATGCCTCTAGCTCCCTTGTATCTGAGGTTCTATAAAAGAAGACTTTTTTTTTTTTTTTGCCCTCCCAGTGTGTTTTACCCATCATTTAAAAACACATTTGAAATATATTGTGATTATGTGTGAAGTGACATAAATACATTTGGCGATTAATATTTATTTGATCAACTGTGAGTGCAACAATATGACTTCTAATTTGAAACCATACAAGTTTCCTTTTCAGCAATTTTTGCCTTTCAAAGCCTTTCGTTTGCTACATCACAGGCTAATCTTGGAAAGAGAACCTGTGACATGTACTTTTCTATACTCATTTTCAAACTTGAACTGTTGAAACAGGAGAGTGAGCATTCAGCCCCATCTCCAGGTGTACCATATTGAAACATAAAATGTGTGAGGGGATAGGGAAAATCTTGAACTCTAGGCTCCCAGGTGATTGTGCTGTAGAGTTGGCCTGTGGAAATGTGCTATAGACTATGGATATTTAAAACCCTCTATATAAATGATCTTCAATACACAAACACATTCACACATGCACGTTCTGTGAAAATGGCAGAGTAGATGTCAAGAAGACATCTCCCAAGGTTAAATACAGATCCTATTCTTTGTTGTATTAGTTATTCCTATTGTTTTATTTCCATCTCCCCTCTAGTAGTGGCCTTTGTGGCACTTTAGCTGTGATGAGATGGGCGGGTGAGCAGCTTCCACCAGAATTGACGCCAGCTGGTTTGGAAGACTGGCAAACCCTCAGCTCTCCCTGTTTCTTCCATGTAAGAGATTGACTTTATTATCTGCTATAGCTCCATGCCATGCCCAGTCTCCGGAGGCCCAGAATGCGGGCCTGTAACACAGCCCTATTCACCACTGCACTGATGCTGATTTAGTTATAACTTCAGGAATTGCCTTTTAACAACAACTACAAAAAAGAGTGAGGGTCATCCACTTCTAATGCTGGAAACCCTGTGATAATCTGTTCCATGCATTCAAATGAAAATATGACTTCTTGGCAGAGAATAGCATTATAATGTAAAATCCCATATGCTGTTATACAGTATGTTGCAATCTGTTTTACGGCTGCCTCTATTCTAACGAGTGAATACTGCCAATAAAGCAATTGAAGATAACACTAATTGCTTATTTCTGTGATCCATAATTTTTATGGGCTGCCTTATAGCTCTTTAGTCAAATAGATGCTTTTTGGCCTTTAAGATCTAGAACTCATGCACTGGAGCAATTGAAACTGGAAATGCACATGCTGGCCTGAGAGCCTTTTCTGTATTTGATGAATAGGGAGGCAGCAGAAAAATAATTGAAAGATGTGAAAGAAAATAGAAGTCTTGAGTCAGCTCTAACAGGTAAACATGAGATTTTATCTATGTTTAGGTAATTTTAAATAAATACATACACATATGGCTGTGTATACAACTAAATTAGGCTGTAAGGCCTTCTTCAGCTCTCATGCCTTTGGGGTCCTTTGAATGCAGAGATGACCATGGAAATCATGGTGGTGTCTGAGCACGGCTAGCTGGAGATGGGGATTATGTTTGATCCAGGTTTTGCCACATATTGACAATGTGACTGTATGATCTTGAGCCAGTGATTCAATGTTTCTGAGTTTAGGTTCCTCTCAGAAATGCTGTGCTGACTAAATGAATGTGAAAGCACTTTGCTAGCTGCAAAGGGTTATACCCATGCAGTGACTGGGTTTGATCCCCGTTTAGGGCCATTATGACATGTTTTCTCATGGAAAAGTTTAGAGAGACCCCAATTATTCAGCAATTTTTCAAGAATGTATCCAGTCCTTTGCTACTCAAAGTTTAGCCTGTGGAGCAGCAGCATCCTGTTCACCTAGGAATTTGTTAGAAATGCAGAATCTCAGGACCTGCCCTGAACCCATTGCTCAGGGTCTTCCTTTTATCAAAATCCCTTGGTGATTAGTACATATACAAAAGACTGAAGGCCTCATAGACAAGAAAGTTGAGATTCAGGAAAGTCAAATGATTCATAAGGTCAGTGCTTAACGTTAAGCCAGAGTGAAAGCCAGAATGACCCAAAGCTTCATTCATGTTTGTCTCCACCAAAAAAAAAAAAAAAATGGAGAATTTCATTATCTTGTACCAGATTTCTGATATGCAGGCTCAAAAATGGGCAATGTATTTGTAGCTTAAAATAGTATGTCAGAAAAGTTGTATGTTTCTTTTTGATCAAAAAGTGAAAACAAAAATGAAACAATCAATAGAAGTTGTATTGTGGAGTTTAAATTGTATGCAGAAATATCTAGAATACCCACAGATTTCTATTCATGAAGTTCAGAAGATGCATTCTCAAACTGCAGAATTTAAGATATATACTTTTAAATTCAGACAAAATACATGTGCAAAGACCACAGGTAACTAGTATTTAAATTTTCTGTTTGTATCCAGCTTCTTGGCTTTTATGATTTCTTTTGTAAGAACGAGAAATGATGCTCAAGTATATTGCTCCTATTCCAACAGGAAAATAGAAAGCACTGTTCCCAAAGAGGTGCCAAAGGCTCTTAAAAGCAGCAGCTTTAAATGCCTACAATTCTCTGATGAGGTATGTATACTAGGTAAGCAGCTTTGAGAAATACCATGAGGTTAGTTTCATCATTAGACACACAAATACTTTCTTATATTTATTAAAAGCTGAACACTATGAGCCACATATACATTACCTCATTAATCTTCACCCAAGTTCTGAGGGAGTACTATTATGATCCTTATTTTAGACATGCAATTAGGAACCTGAAGTTGAGAGAGATCAACCAAAGAACTTGCCCTCGTGCACCTAGCCAGTGAGAGAAAACACTCAGCAAGGAGGCATTGAAGTGAACCTTTCGAATTACTGTTGTGACTTTGGAGTAAAACTTTTGAGTGCCAACTCCTTAAATTCTGATTTAATTACATCTCTTCTCTAGATATGAACCTCTACAATGACTCTGTGTAGTAAGGTTGAGATGGTGGTGACTTTTCTTTCCTTTTGTACCCAGCTCACAGACCTGTGAACCCTCCCAGGACCCTGCTCCAAGGAGTCAAGATCTGCAAGTGTATGTAGCCAGAGAAGGAGGCTGGAATTGCTCTGCTCTTCTCCACAGCCAGGCATTGCTTCCCCAAGGACACTGAGACAGGGCTCTTGATTCACCAGCTCTAAGTCTCTAATGCTAATATTGACAGCAAACCAATGCTACAAAACAACAACAACAACAACAAAAAAAACAATATACTTGAGAATAATCTTAATGGATTGAGCTGCAGTGGCTCTTGAGAAAACTGTTGGGGTAGGGGGCCAGGCAGAGCTACCCAGAATGGTTCTAGGGACAGCTGTGGCAGTTTCATGATGGAAGGTGCAGAGCTGAAGTGCTTGAGAGGGAGGAGTAAGAAGAGGGAAACCACCAGTAACTGTAAAGGCAGTCTAAGTAAAACGAGGGAACTGGAAAAAAAAAAAGAAACTTTAAAATGCGTTAAGGTTCATTCCCTTGGTATATGGCACATCCTGCTCCTTGCTAATAGTCCAAGTGTGGAGTCTCTAAAGCTGAACCTTGCCAAACATGAAGGGTTGGTATATGCTGAAACCCCATTATTGGAGGCACATGATCAGAAAAAGGCCAACTGCAACCAGCTGCAAACTATAGCATTTAAGCAGCTATCTTGTTATAAGAGATGAATCTGATAACTTAATTCCAACATTTTGTAACACCTCAGAGTGGAAGAAAAAAGAAAGATAGCAGTTTTTCCCTGCACTAGTTGTTTTCCTTTACATTAGATGGCTAGATTACCCACTACCTCACAGTTCCAGGTTTGACAACCTGATTTTTTTTTTAAATACTGGAAAACTCATTAACTTAAGTATCTCCAGCCCATCCGCAAATATCATTGAATACATTGCAGTTTTTATGGTATTTATCCTATGTTATCAATGAGATTTTTTTTCAGAGAAGAGATCAGTAGATCATCTCTTAGATACAAAAAAAAAGTACTATCACAAAACTGTTTTCTTAAAAGAAAGCTCATTCAATGTGCAAACAGAATTATTTTTTTAAATATAGGGATAGTTTCTGCTACCTTTCTGCTCTATTCTAGATATGGAACTTTAGTGTTGTCTTGTTGGGATCTGATCCCCTTGATTTTTAAGATATATCAAGGGGGCTTTATTTCGCCTCTGAAACTGGTGAGTGTACTGAAATTATTCTATTATAATTTAATACATGAAGAAGAGAGTCGGGAAAAAAAGTAATCTATATGGTATTATTTTATTACTACATAAAACTCCAGTGTCAGAACGGTAAAGATGGGAAAGGCTCAGCACAGATGCCTAAAAAGTTAAAGCTGAGTAAATGATCAGAGAGAAAAAGAGAGTCGCGTTACAGTCTGTGTTCCTCAGTATGATTTTGTATGCATGTCTTTGAATTTGAAATTCAAATAAGGCTTATATATATACATACATATATATACACACACATAATTGAAAACAATTTTTTGATAAACAAGTAGGCCAGATATCCAAACAAGAAGATGCTGTTCTACCTCTTCTTTCCATTTAATCACAGAAGTCCTTGTGTGGCCTTATGTCACAGGAATAGAATATAGGGATTAATATGACCAAAGTTAACCCTTTTGAACTTACGACCACGTGATGTTTCCAGCTCTTGTGCCATCAGGATTCTGGGCAGTGCTGGGCTGGGGGAGCCTGGAGGGTGCAGAGGGAAGGAGGATGTGAGGGGAGAGGAATAATAGAAACCTTTTTAATATATTGATGTGAAATGAGAAGTAATTCAGAAATGCAATTTAGTGATGACCTCTCCTCTGGATGGATGTGAAAAACAGCCTTGTTTTCTTTTATAAAGAAATGCTGGCATGCTTGACTTTAGTGAATCAAGAGAATTGTTTGGCAAATAACAGTGATGGTGTGTGTCCTTGTCAGAACACCTGCTGTATTCTCCCAGCAAACGCTGGGGCCACGGAGTCTCTCCTCTAATGACACCTCATCAATCCGCTCCTATCAATGTCCCAGCCATGGAGGTGACTTGGAGTGCTCAGAAGCCTTAGAAAATGTCAACGTTTTGGGAGAAAAGGTCAGTCACAGCTTCCCCCCCACCTCCCCTGCCAAGCCACCGTGGGCCTGGCGTTCATTATCCTAATTAAATCCAGCAGCTGAACATCTTCTTATCTGTAGGGGAGGAGAGCAGGGGCATGATGCAATAGGATTGATTTGCATATCCAAAGTTAATTAGTGCGGAGGAGCAGGTGTACAGTAATAATAATTATCACACATGACAATCACCTGTGACCACTTCCCCGCGCCCCTTCCGGGATTCAGCACAGTGATTGCTGGCTGGTTTTTTCCTTGCTTGATACCCATCCTGAGCTGTTTATGTCCTTGTGCCTCTCTTCACAAACCTGCTGTGAGTAGCTCGTCTGTTCCTTAACAGGCACTGTATTTTTCTCTAAAGGTATATTCTCCCCTGTTTCATTTGGAGGGAGAGACTATTGTAAGGCAGCTATTTTCAATTTTGTTTGCTGAAGTTGTCACATCCTGGTGGCGCCTGGGTATTTATTTTTAGATTACATGTAAGTGGATGAGGGAAAAAAAATTGCTCAGGATCATAATTTGAAAATCCCACTTTGCACCATTTGAAGATTCTATCTGGAGCATATGCTGGAAAATCAGTCTGATCCAAAATAAACTTATTAGGCAGCAGTCACATGAAACCAAGTGACAATTTGATGTTTGCCACAGGGTTGTCCGTGCCAGTTTGTAGAGGGCAGGGAGGCTGAATCCAGAGCCCTGAGTCCTTGTGGTCTGTGGACAGAGCACTAGAATACAGGCAGGTGATTCTTATTAGACACAAAACTGAAGAAAGTGGCAAGGATCTGGGTGGGTTGTTTAGGGTCTGGCAGAATCAGGGTAAACAAACAAACAAACATGAGAAGGAAATACCAGTAGGAAGACGTCAAACTGCAGCTTTGAAGGAAATTCAGTGCAGTCTGCAGGATGGCTCTCATGATGCCTTCGTCACAGAAAGCTTAGATAGATTACACTCTTTGGATTTAGCTTGCACATAAATGTGTAGGTTATGCATGTTTAAAAGTGTTTTCTCTGTCAAACGAGGGTAATTTTTTCAAATTAAGCCAAAAAGCATGCCCTGGAAATAGGATGTGCTTTTATAAAAATGAATTATTGCTGTATGCTATACAGGAATTTAACACTCACAATGGTAGGCTAATAAGTAGGTAAGAACAGAATATTAAATACAAAGACATTTTTGTGGGTAAAGGGGAGGCATTAATGTTAAATTAGCTATGAAACTGTGACTGTTTTTAATTTTTTCTTTCATTTTGACTTTTGTCTGTTTCACTTGTATTTGTCAGGGTACACTTTCACCAGTCACGTCAAGTATAACAGGTAGGCCTCCCTTTCACACAGCTTTAATGATAAGTGACAGAGATGGCAAAAGGCACTCAACCGCCTGCAGAATGCATTAAAAATTCAAAACTTTACTTATCAGTCTTTTATTAAAACTTTCTGTAATTGTGCAAAATTATTTCCCCACTGGGTTAGCTTTCAATATGGAGCACAATTATATTTCTGACACAAAAATAATTAGTTAAAAAAAACTGCAAGAAAAAAGAAGTATTTATTTTTTAAAGCAAAATTCATCCATTTTACATCCATGTAGAGGTATTACAATGAAAAATTAAGCAATTACTGAGCCAAAGCTCCAGTTTTGAGCATTTAACTTTCAGTACTAGACAGCTGGGTGGAAACCTAGGCTGTAGAAACTTAAAGGAATTATGGCTTATGGCTAAAGACTTTCTAGTTTACAAAGGGAATACTTTTGTTTATTGTATGCTTAATCCATCAGTATTAATGTAGCTAAAATGGTGAGTCTAAGTGTTTTCCAACAGGATAGATATTAACTATAAGTAGCTGCATTTCAGCAAATTATCTGTGTTTTTTCTATATGGCTCATATCTTCTTAGGTTAAGATTTTAAATTCAAGAGGTGATAGCTCTGATCTGTGGTTTTTGGTCGTATTGTGCAAAATTCAAATAATTTCCAAATTTTCAGGCTATCTTTACCTTTTTTAAAATCCAAAATTTTATCATATAAATGTCTAAAAAATAGTTGTCATATAGAGATTTCCTGAAGATAAGAATCAACACAGGTTTAGTTGGGCTTCTTTTATGTATAAGTGATTATAGTAGAAATACTGAGAAATATGTAGACCTGAAGTTATATTTCAACTGAGTACCTTTTAGAATGAGATCAAATTTCCATAAAAGCTGACTCTACTACCCTTTCTTATGTCCTACCCTGGTGGCATATTCATTTTGAATATAAGGATACCCTTTGTGTATTTTGTAAGTACTCAGTAGAGTTTTAGGCAATTGCACCTAAGTCCAGAGATTTATAAGGCTTACTCAAACCTCTGTTCTTGTCCTCAATTAGCTCACAATCTAGAAGAAGTAGATGTGCAAAAACTGCACTATAATTCTACACTTAAAGCAAAAGTCATGCATTTTAACATCCATGAAAAATTAAGCAAGTACTGAGCCAAAGCTCCAGATCTGTCCTAAGTGGGGATTACATGATAATCCATTGATTGTTAGGGAAGAACTGAACTTGTATGTGGATTTTTATTTCAAACTGGTTATTTTAATTTGCCTTTCTGTACCTCATATGCATGTCATAAATATTAAAGTGGGGGCCTAAAAATTTAAATTCAAAATTTAAATGGCTTTTCACATGGAATGTGTTCATACCTTGATCTCATATACAAGTTATCATAATTCATTTGGAAACTAGCATCATAAGTTTATGGTCATACTATCCATGAGGTTTATAAGCTTTAATTATAATCTTAGTTATACCATTAGTTAGTGGGTCCTTAAATAATTTAATATTTAACCAGAGGTTTGGGGTCTTATCTCTTCCTCCCTAATTCTTCCTTCTTTTACAAAGTAATAAGCATTTGTTGCTTTGAACCAGGAACTTTTCTAAACAACAAAGAATATTAATCCATTTGATGCTCATAACAACTTTTTTTACGGAAGTACTACTATCTTTCCCATTTTACAAATGACAAAACTGACACAAAGATAGATTAAATAATTTTTCCCAGGTGACAAAGCTAAAAAGTAGTAGGCCGGTAGTCTGAGGAGATAGACGATGAAAGAGAGGTAAACAATTTTGAAAATAATTCTAAACTCATTGAGTTTAGAACTCATGAGTTTCAAAAACTCAGTTAATAATTTCTCAGTGATTTACTGAACATCTGCTCTATGCTAGACATTGTGCTAGGCGTAGATTACACCAGAATGAAAGAAGACTCACAAGCCATTGGGAGGACAGCCATGCAATCATGTCACTGTGGGAACACAGAAGGAAGCATGAACTGGCTAGGAAATGTCAGAAAAAGCAAGATCAACGTGAGTGCTGCAGGGGAGCTGAGAATGTTGGGTAAACAAGGTAAGGGAAGGTGTCAGAGCAGGGAAGACAGCATTTATCTACGTGCAGTTGCAAAGACCACTGTCTTTTGTCATGTGACTCAGCATGGTTAGTCAATGCTGGGTACAGGAGGAGTAAGAGGAGGCTAGAAATGAAAGAGGGCCAGTTCCCAAATAGCCTTATTTGTTGGCTATAGATTTTACTTTGTAGTGGATAAGGAGTTACTGAATAAACTTTAAGGGATGGCATTCTATGATTAAACATGTGTTTTATTTTAGTTCTGGTGTGGAGATTGGGCAGGAGGAACATGAGTATGGGGACCCAGAGTTGTTTTAGAAACATTGAAGTTGCCTGTTCTCTCAATCACTCATGAAATTCTGTTAGTGTATTCACTTATTTAACCTATATGTTTTTTTGTGTGTGCATACTGCGTACCAGGCACTGTTCTAAATGTCTAATGAGAAAGAGGCGAAAATTCTTGCTCTTGAGCAACTCAAATACTGGCATACTTCATATGTAATTACAAAGAAGGACTTGTTCAGGGGCCTGTGAAGTTAGAAGGGAGATGGATTTGTGAGATATTTAGGAAGCACAGCTGACAGGATCAGTGGTTAGGACTGAAGCATGGACTCATAACACCTGAATACCCATAAAGAATCAATTCTGAGTAATAGGATTCCTAAAAAGGGAATTTACTCCTTAAGAAGCTAAGAGAAGGTAGTCAAACTAACTTTATGGAGACTTGTGCTGGAGAAGAATGGTGATCCTTGGAAATATTCTTTAAGCCATCCAGGAGACCAATAGCCAATTTTCCACTTATAATCTCTCACCCCAGAGGTTTTCAAAGCAAAATATGATCTTGAAAGTTTTGATTTGACATTTGGTAAAAAAAAATAATATAATCTTTTTCTCATATGCTCCTGGAAGTGATTCCATGAAAACAGAATAGTGGGAGTTTTTATAATGTGAGTTAGATTTTCAGGCCCTGGACAAACTCAAGCTTCAGGATTAATCATAGCCCAATCAGGGTAGGAGTCAGTCCCACTTATTGCAAATATTAGAGAATAAGATGCCAATTTTATAAATTAAAGAAATAGCAAGTTTACACAGAACACTTTGCAACAAACCTCAACAGGTAACAATTCTACTTTGCCACCTATGGTCTCATTGACCTGTCAAGGTATGTAAAGCTTTGTGGAAATATTAATCAACAAAGAGAGGCTGGATAAGTGGGTGGTTAGAACCTGAGGTCTTCAGGGCTCTTCAGGGCTCTTTCTAGCTTTGGTGTTGACTCATCTGGTGCAGGCATTGGGTCAGATTCTTGACTCTTGTGCACTTGTTTGTCTTACCAGGAGGAAGAGGAGAAAGGCAGTTTTTGATACCCAAACAAGGTTCATGAAGTGCTTTAAGAGCCTGAATTGAAGGGGGCAACATCCGACAGAAGTAGATAATGTTCTGTTTTTATTGACGGTATGAATAAGCAGTACAGGTTGTTTGACAGGAAGCATCTCTGAATAAGAGTCTTTTCAGAAATGAGGAATGATGGACAGAAGCCTAGAAGGCAGGGATGTCTTATGCCTTGGCCTGGCCATGGTACCTTTGGAATGTAAGGGATAATAACATTGGAACTGGCTTCTGATCTCATGGACTTGGAGGTGCAGGGGAGGGAGAGCAAGCAGAGAGTTCCATCTCTACTTCAGGGGCCCTATTCCTGCTGCTGAGACAACTTTGAGGCCTGGAGGCTGTTAATACAGATTTAGAGAACGAATCAGCCTTGAGGAGAAATAAAAACGACTGGAAAGAAAGGGTCTTTGTTTATTTTCCCCTTTCCTGGTGTACAGCTAGACAGGTTAAACACCTGTGAGAAGAGAGTGCTTCAGGGACACCCTCAGACTCAAATTGTTCATGGGTGTCTTGGAGATTGTCCTCTCCTTGTGCAGTGATTAGTTGCCTCTTCATCACTGGCGAGGCTGGCAGCGAGGAGCAAGGCCTTCACCTGCAGGTGTTGCCATGGCAAAGGACACTTGGAACAGATTCAGGCAACAGTGAAAGGCAAAAGTGAAAATGAGGGTAGAAAGAAAATAGAAGCTTGATTCAAGGAGACTTTAGAGTGGATCAAATCGCCTCTCTCATAATAGCCATTGCCAAGTTCTGGATCAACCCCACCTTTCCTCCCTGACTCCAGAGGTTCTTTGAATCCTGGAAATCTGCTGCATAAACTCACTTAAATAAAAATACAACAAATTTTATTATTAACTCCACTGTAAAAATTATTCCTACAAAATATGGTTTGGTTTCTTAACCTAAGCGGGATTCAGAAACTCTGAAATGAGAATTGCTTTATGGATATTACAAAATAACTTCTTTTTCCCTATTCAAAACCTGGCTAGCAAGTAGCTTGTTTTATCTGCAATTCTGGATTTTTCTCTCATTACCACCTTCTTTAACATTCATGTGGCTTCTCAAAGAAGCCAAAGATTCAATTCTGTGAAATTCCAGGAGACTGTCTTAACTTTCAATGGCTTTTCATATTGAATTTGATTTTACCCTTTCTCTTTTTACCACTTCTGTGGTTTTGCCTACACTTCAGAATAACCTGGTTTATTCACTAAGCTTCCCTAGTGGTTCAAAATATTTCTGGTAAGATTTCTTATATGTCATTATCTTCTAACTCAATTATTTCTTTCTCTCTTTCATATATATTTTTATCATATATATGACATATATACACACACACACATATATATATATACATATATATATCATATATATATACATATATATATCATATATATATGTATATATCATATATATATATAGTTATAATTTCCAGTTAAAGCCAGTGATGTATTTACATTTTTCACTCAGACAACCTGATTCACTTTATTCATGTAATGAAGCCTAATAATGATAACATGCATTGACTGCATAACCATTTGCATGAGAATTCTTAGGAGTGGGCCTTGGAATAACTGTTATCTCAAAATACCTTAGGTGGGAAGAACTGAGGGACAGAGGCTCAGGCTCAGGGAACAACTGGGAAGGCAATGCCTATGTTTGTTAGATAGAGTTTCCTACATTGCTTGTGAGTTCTTGTATTTAAAAAAACAAACAAAACAAAACAAAAAAAACATGCTTCTAGCTGCCTTTCCTCTTTATCAGGGCAGAGTGAAATGTGGGGCTCCTGCATCCACATCTTTGGATCTTCCTATACTCTTTGAATTGATTGAGAATGAAGAACTCTTAGGTGCTATTTCTATTAGAAAATATGTTTGAAAATAGGATGATCTCTCCTAAATTGGAGGACTTGCAATAACTTTGTGTGGACAGAGACACTGAATTGTTGGTAAAGAGTTGGGTAGGCAGAATCATGTTCTGGATAGTGGAATTATCTCCATATTTTCTTGGCCTCTGATTTCATCTCATCTCTGTGTTCCCTGTAAAATTGAACAGAGACTTTCTTTGAGTTTTTTCTTATGTGATCTGAGGCATGATGAATCCTGCTTGGCTTTCATCTTAAAAGTCAATTCAAGTAAATAACTTTACTCAAGAAAGGTCAGTGAGTAGTTGTTCCATAATGTTTGTTCTGAGCAAGAACCTGGAAGAGTCTTATGGGCTATATGACCAGAAAATGTTATTTAAATAGACCAAGAGAGGAAAGGCAGAAAGTATAGTATAGTTCCTAAGTTTGCTGAGCATAAAAAAAAGTAGACTCCAATGTGAAGATTAATGCAAACATCATTTGACAGTTTGAATCTGCCAAGCCATTTTCAAACATATATTATCTACCTGAAAAAAATTATGAATACTGATTGCCACATATTTTCCAAATACCCTGATCAAATGTTGATCTGGTTGTATGGTCTAACTGACTGTCAACCTGCCAGTATATCACAGTGAAGGTGCGGCACACAAGGGATTTCGATCCATCAAACATCTCCTTTTTCCACACATCTTCTAGGAAGTCCCAGAAGTTCTTCGATAGGACCCAAGAATTAATGCCAAAGTTGAATGAGTTACAGCCGCTACCACCTAATTAAAATGATTTTGTGCCAGTTGCTTTTGTTGGGCTGGATCCACACATAATATAATTTTAATCCTGTTTATAGTCACTCTTGGGATAGATTTGAGATCAGCATTGCCATTTAAGTGAGGTTAATCAAGCATACTGTATGCAGCTTTTGTTTCTCCATTGTATGTGAAAGGTGACCACTACTGATAGGTTACCCAACTGGCCGCTTCCTCTATGAACAAGAAGGAGGTGGTTTTCAGTGTCTGATCATTAACCCAGCCTCAGCCCCAGCCACTCTCTCTCTGCCTGGTCCTTGGAATGGTGCAGCTGTTGTCAGTCACAGAGGAGAACTCTAGTTATGAACCGCTTTGCTTTGGCTGCCGCAACATGCCTCTACACAAGGGGAGGGAGGTGGGAGAAAAAAGGAAAACAAAAAATACAACTCCCCTAAAAAGCAAACACCGTTTTTTTGTATGCCTGGCTCTGTTTATGTATATAAAACGGACATTATGGTGGAGTGAAAAAGACCCTCGTAAAAATCCTTCTTGAAAACTATTGTTGCTGACAGCCGTGACCTCTGTGCGTCTGCATGTTTACCCATAATTCATAATTAACAAAGACATTAGAACTGCCACAGGAGAATTCTGGGCTTTATTTCTTTCTAACTGGGCAGTACTAATGCTGGAAGTGCTCCCAAATCAGTGATTTAACATTTCAGGAAATCTTGGAGAGGCAGCAGAAGCCTCCTTATATAGCTCATACACTGGGACTTTGGCGATACAGATACGGCCGACATAATTATTCAGCTCTCGTTATTGCTGTAGCTCTGCACCTGATCCCCGAGCCATTAGAGCACTCTGCAGGTTATTACAACTATCAAACATCAAGGTCTCTTTTCTAGTCTCTTGACTATGTGGTTATCATTTTACTTCTTTTAAATCCCCCATCTGCATAGAAAACCTCTGTGTTTTTTACTGAGATGTGCTCACCGCCTCTCCCCCTCCCCCTTCTTTATTGCTCCCCAAATGGAGCCCTTTTCTTACCAGCACATTAGCATAAAAATATAAACCTCATGCTCTCCACTCGTATTGTTTTTATACCCCCTCTCTTGTTTGATTTCCTCTTGGAGGCCATGTGCACCTACACTTTAATTTGGGCAGTGAATGAGTCAGTGGAAGAGAATTCTCTTGAGTTCAAGGAAACCATGATAATATAATTTCACATGATGGGAGTTGTCAGTGCCCATGTTTAACATTTCACTTAGTTGAGGGCCCTCTTGACTTTATTATATAGTTTCCACCGATGTGTGCTATAGATGGAACCCAAACTCCCACATTACAAAAGAATATAAGGACAACTTTCAAAAAAATGGTTTTGTATTTCAGACTTATTCAGTGATTCATTACTTGTTAATCTCTTCACCATAAAGTGTACCCTTTCTTGGAATTTAATATGAAACAATCTTTTTGATGAAATTTATTTTCAGTTTTGGTCAGAATCTAGTCCTGTCATAAGTTTGCTTCTAATGCTCTTCTAGACAAACTATAAAATGATCAAAACCAGACAGCTCTGAATATTCTGGGCACTGTGTCAGCTATCTAGGGGCAAGCAGTCACTTATCATGATATATAAAGATAATACTATAAATTAAGAGTCTGAAGCAGAACTCTGTGGATTGCATCTTAAGAGAAAGCAAAATGCTATTTCTAATGTTTTACACAGCTTCACTCCCCTTAGAAATCTTTATTTTGCATGATCTCCACCAAACACCTGTAAAAAAAAAGGCATTCCACCCGCTGCAGGCCTATCTGCAAAAAAAGCTAATCCACGAGGGGGGAGGGGCAGTCACAGACAGTATGGTGGGGCTAAGAAACATATGGCTTCCTCACTTAATATTGCTGCACAGTCGTCCCACACCATATTCCCTTAAATGGGCATTAGCTGTGTAGCCAAATTAGCAGGCTATAAAGCATATGAAAATAAAGGCATTTTTAATGTTACAAAAAACCCATAAAACACGACTTAACAGTGTCTATCCATTATCTGTGTGTGTGTATATGTGTGTATAATAAGTGTGTTCAACATAAGAAATGAAATGAAGAGAGGTTTCAAAGACAGGTAGTGTTTTTATCATGAGCATTGAAAGCTAAGTAACTATATGCTTTAATCTGTACTTCACCAGCCTATGCAGATAAACCATCTGATTTTCCTGACTTATAGAAGAAGCTGGTTTCTTTTCGGATCTCCTTATGGCCCCTTCTGCTGAACCAAGGAGCTTTTAAGTATTTTAAAATTATATTATCCTCTTTTGTTAAATTAATGGTACATGTATTTTGTTCCCTTGGAACTGAAACACCAAATATATATCAATTGACACAAATTCATGTAGATCAACCAAAAAAGTAGATCGGTGAGTAGCATTTGTGTGAATTAAATTCCCCCATAATCAAGAACAAGAATAAAACTGCTTCACTCTGGGAACTTTGTATTACTGTTGAGGCATTTGAATGATGTCAGATGTTCCATATTGTATACATTTTCATTTTTACTACAATATGCAGTTGTTATTCCTCCATACATTATTATTCTTTGTTTTAGAACTTTTGAGTTAAAATCAAAAGTTATTATCTAGTCCCTTATTATTCCATGAGAAAACAGACTCAGAGAAGCCAAATAACTTGCTTGAAATCACACAGCCAGCTAGCTCATGGTAGACTTTGGTTCTCTTCTATTGGTATTCTCTTTCTACTATACTACCTTGCAGCTTCCAAGAATTGTGTAATTGTTGATATCTCAAAGAAAGAAAAGGTACTTGTGAGTTTTATTTCTAGAAGTAATGGTTTGTTCTTAGTCTGCTCTCTCAAATGGTGAGGAAAGTACACAAATTTGCAAGATGGTGGGCCAGTAGCATGGCAAAGGCCTTTTCTTTGTATGACAACCAACTGACCCCTAAATGAATTGAACCCATGACCTCCTCCCTCATTAGCTCCAAAAAAAAAGAAAGAAAGAAAAGGAAAAAAAAAAAAAAAGCTAACTAGCCCAGAAACAATTGTTACAAGCAAGCTACAACACAAGTCCACCATGTTATTCCTGAGGGATTAATTAGAGAGCTAAAACAATGCTTTCTCTTTGAAAGACATACAAAATCATATTGTTATGTTCTTCTGACTTATGAACCTCTTGAAATTTCATGCAAAATTTTATGTAAGAGCAAATATACATTGCTCTGGGGAGAAGCTTCCAAGTATTTGTAAGATTTCCACAATATGTGTGTGTGTGTGTGTGTGTGTGTGTGTGTGAGATCCCAAAAAGGTTAAAAATGATTATTCTATTTCATGCTTCAGTGCATTGTGCTGATGTCATCATTGGTATTAGTGTTTTATCAAAAACACATGAATTACATTATGCTTCACTAAACTGGAAGAATATATTATTTCTATGTTTTCTGTGAAGAGAAAAGAAGGAATAGAAAGTAAATATGCACATGTGGCCTTTATAATTAGCACCAAATCAATAAAGACTAATTTGGGATATTATGACAATTCAGTTAATCCTAGTTTGAGTAGGGATGGATGTCACCCAAATCTTGAATGCTGACTTTGGTACACAATGAGAAAAATAATGCTCTAGGATTGAGTGTGGGGACATGATGGCATCCAGGATAAAAAAAAAAAAGTGGATCAGGCAAAAATAAAATATTCAAATATTTGACAGCATCTTTAATTACTTATATGTTTTATGAGAAATAGTAGGATCTTTCTAGTAATCATGGGGTTAAAGAACTATAAAGAAACTTCCATATGTACTTTGTTATCCAAGAGACAGATAGAGAGATGTCGTTCTACTGATATATTACATAAATCATGGTGCCAGCCAGAAAAACAACAGATGACCAATTTGTACAAAGCATTTTTTCCTTATGTTACATTTATTTAAAATACATTAAATCGTTGTGCTAAAATTGAGGCAGCTGGCAGTCCAGGCAACCTTATAAGATTTGTGTTTTCTGGATTGAGGCCCATTCATTTGGAAAGGTGGACCCATTGGGCTAGTATATTTGCTTAGTCATATGCCTAGCCCCTGGGGAGTACAGGTAGTCCAGAATTTGCCATGCATTCATATCTTTTTTTCTTCCTTCAAATCAGAAATCTCCTGATAAATGGAAGTCAGATGGTTAATATTCATTTACTTCCAAGTGAAGTCACTAATTAATGATGCCAAGCCTCAACCCAAAGAAAAAGACTCATGTGGGATGGAATCTGAGAAATCTGGCCATTTTCCAGGGCTGCTTCTCTCTTATGTACATCGACATTGAAACGATACCTGGTTGACTTTGGGAATAATAGTCTTGTTTGCATTGGGTGGGTTTGTATCGAACTGATCCAAGCATTGGCCTAACTTGTATATGGAAATTAGATGTTTGCTGTTTCATTTTTTTAACCCATGATTTTCATCAAATTCTCAGTGGGACTGATGAGCTTCTCTAAAGTGTAAGGGTCACTGGTAAGGGGTTTATATATACTCATTCAAACCATCTGCCAATGTCTACTGTCAACTGCAATCAAAACCAGTACTGAATAAACCAGAACTAGAACAGAGAAGTCCATGTTCAGTGATCCGTTTTACATGTTTGTGTTTTCTTTAGTGACAGTTTAACCTCTGGGGATGTAGTCATCTTAGACAGTTCCAGTAGTATGAACATCTAGACATTCAAATGAGAAGTTTTGGGTTTCTGTTAATTTTTTTTTCCCTCTTGGCCAATAGTCAGAAGATGGAGAGGATTTTTTTTTTTCAAGAAGCTGAATCTTGAAAATTGAAGCTAGCAAAATGATAGAATTATATTTAAATGCATCAACTATTTTTGTGTCACTACTGTGTTCACAACATGCTAGGAACATATTTGGTAAATTTTTAAGGACTTAAATATACTTTTTCTCTTAGGAGACTGAATTAGAGCATAAGAAAGAAATACAAAACAAAGTCTGTTCTCTCAGTTTATAATCTTGATGGAGAAATTTGTATTTTGGGGAGACATGCAAACAATTAAAGAACAGTTCCAGATCTTGAGTTGTACCCAGTTGAATGTCAAAATTATGATACCGACAGACAGCCATAACTGTTTAGGAAAAACAGAATGTATGAGAGGTCACTAACCTAGAGAAGTTCTCATGTAAGGTCTCTATAAAGAGAAGAAGTAGAAATTGAAATCATTCCTACACTGCTGAGAAGATATGGATATGCAGGAGTGAGGAAGCAGTTGATGGTGTTGGCTAGTAATGAGACCACACAAAGAAGGTCATAGCACCCAAAATGTTCATATTAGAATGAATATAAAGCAAGTTTTATTTGTGGGTACTTTACAAAATTGGTTAGTGGCTTCCCACACTAGAAAATGACAAATATATATAGATATAGATATAGATGTATATGAGCCTGGAAGATAATTTTTTTTTCTTTCAAAACTAAGAGTATGCTGCAAACTAATGGGGTCAACCTTGAGGACTTGGAAACATTTCCACCAAGAGTAAGCCCTGAAAAGGGCAGAGGTGAAACATTTTTGATAACTGTATTAGATAAGGTAGATCTATTAGGCATGTTTGTAAACCCAGAACAAAAGAATGACAACAAGTCATCTCTGGATGACTTTTAAATTGTTGTTAAAAAGTTGTTTTAACTTGGAGATTTCTTATTATCACTCTCAACTAACAGATATGGTTGATATACCATTAATTAGATCTGTTGTATGTTTGGAAGGATTGATGTGTGGTAGAGTAGAGTATATATGCTAAGAGAATACCTATTTTAGTCTTTTCAAGTTGCTATAACAAAATACCATAAACTTGGTAGCTTAGAAACTTATATATTTCTCACAGTTCTCATAGCTACTTCCTTGAGAGGCTTCTTTCACAATGATATTGTTTTTATGACCTAAACACCTTCTAAAGATCCTACCTGTGAATTTCATCTCCTTGGAGAATAGGATTTCCCAAGTGGGGAGCACAAATATTCAGACCACAGACACTCAAAATTAGTAGACAGTAACCTTACCAAAGCTGTTTATCAGAGTCTAGATTTTTAATTGATTTGAAATCATGTCCAAATATTATTTTCCCCATTTGAATGTGACACATCTTAAAATTTATCAAGGCTTTAATGACAAAAAGAAAAAAAAACTAAAAAGATCTGTTTCTACAAAATGATTAAAATCAGAACCACGGCCAAGTATGAGTCTTTATTTACCCTAGCATTGATTTCTTCTCTCTGTTGGCCTCTACCCTCTTCCTCTAGTTTACCCTTCTCTCTCCACCTCCTTCCCTCTTTCTCTAATAAAGAAAGTCTAAATCCTTGAATTATCAGGAGTTATTTTCTCATGGAAGGGGTTCATATCTTTCAACATCTTAATAAGATGTAAAGATTTTGAGCAAATTTATAATGAAATCAAGATCTCCATTCTATTGACATGAACCAAGCATGGCTAAGGATAATATTCAGGCTTTGGGGTCAGAAGAACTTGAATAGTGGTTACTTTGCTTACATACTGTGTATTTATGGTCAAATTGTTGAAACTTGTTGAGTCCCCGTTTCCTCCTCTTAAATGGATATAATCATACTTTATGAAATTTATTATAAGATTTAGATAATATATGCTAGATACTTCATAATGCCAGAAACACAAAAACTTATGTCCCATTGTACCTCTTAATATGGTCCTGCTGGGGCTCAGGATACACCATCCTAAAATATTACTGTAGGAGACCAGAATGTGCCACCCCAAAATATACTTCTTAGGTATATTTTGAGAAGGTTATTTTGAGAAACTTACATAGTAGTAGCTCTGAAAAGCTGCCCTTGTACAAAGAAAATTTACATATATAAAGGAAACCTACATTTAGTAAAAGTATCTGCACCTAGACAATATTATTTCCCTGAGAAAATTTTTATCATATATAATAAAATGTGTTTTCTTTCTCCTGTTAACTTGTCTTATGCTAATTTAATTCATAGCTCAGCCAAAGAACCTAGAAGGGTAGAGGGAAGCCACTTCTTCCTTTCCTATCTCACTCATGTCTGACTTCAGATCTGGTTATTCAGCTCTGACTATTAGATTAATGTGGCTGATGAAATATCTCAGAGATAGTTTGCCATCACTTTCACATAAAAAGTAACAAACTAGACATCAAACTTTAGGAAACAGATTGTTGTTACATCCCTAAGAAATAATAATTTACAGTGTAGACTAAGGCCTTCTCTGCATCTGGTCAGGTTGGAACCTTTTCCCATTCCTCTTCCTGAGAAAGCCACTCAGTCTTACTGAACTGGCTGTGTCATTTCAGAACTCCTGGATGATAAATCCTCCAACTGGTTAGTGTGCACATGTGGTAGTTATTTTTCCCTGACAATCTTAATATATTTTTTTATTATTTGCAATCCATGTCCTAAATGTTAATTAGCTAAATTGGAGATCATATAATTCTCTTGAGTACAGAATATGCACATTTTTAGAATTATTTAAATACAGACTTTCCAAATAGGCTAAAATAACTCCTTTCAAGTGAGTAGACTGCTCATCTTATAAATTGTCTGAAATAGGTATTTACCTGATTGACAGAACTGTCTTCAAAGATAAATCATAAATCTAAACTCTAAGTGGTTACATGGAAACAACCATTAGAATCAATGAGTGTTGATGGCTAAAACATAATGCCAATCTTTAAAGGTTAAAAAAAAAACTTGACAAAAAAAATCACAAACTGTCTTTATAGTCAAAACATCATAAAAAATCATGGAAAATTACCTCAGTTCCTTGGGTAAATAATATAAATAGTACACACTGACAAAAAAATTTAAAAATGAAAAAAAAAACTATCCTTTATAGATATTGAGGACTTTCTGATATTTAGATGACATAATGCAATTCTGAGCTTTAAAAAAGTGGTCTTCCGTGTATGTTTATTTGACAATTTGAAACATTTCAAGGAGGCCATTAGGCACTTTCATGTAGATAATGCACAGAATGAAATTTATAGTTATGTCCAAACATACCTTCAGAGGTCCTGACATTCTCAGTGACTACCTTTAGGGTCTGGCATGTCAACTCTTGTTCAAGCCCTAGGGTTTTTTTTTTTCATTTACTACTTCTTCTTTTCATTTTTGTGTTTTCTACTCATATTCTCAATGCAGACTATTTCCTTTTCAAATATACCCTGCCAAAGCCAGGCATCATTATAGGTTTGCTTAGGTAGTGTTGCTGGCTGGAAAAAAAAAAAAAAGCAAGAGATATTTGAAATGGGAGCCAAAAATATCTTCGCACTTGACCTGGACATCAGGGACTCAAATCCTAGGACTGTCTTTAATATGCCTCATTGTGAAAAGCTATGGTGGCCAAAATGTGGTGTAAACTCTTTCCCTGTTTGGGGACTTTGCTGGTGGCTGAACCCAGGAACACGGTTCAGTGGAATTTTGGTTCCATTGTTCCTCTTGGATATATTTGCATATATTCTTGGATATGGCCTTAAAAACAGAGGTTAATCTTTAGGAGACTGCTTTCCTTTGGTCACTTTGGTGGGGGTGGGTTTAAAGAAGCGGTTGGATGCAGGTGGTGTGATGCCCGTTTATCCTTCCTGGTGCCTTTTTCACTGTCTGTCTTTTGCGTCTTCGCTTCATTGCCCACGTGTCACCTGTGCTTAGCCATGAGGTGATATATCCTCTCCCATTCCAAAAACATTGATCTAAGTCTCCCTCCTTCCATTTTTTAATAAATCTTAGTGAAGCAATATAACATTCCAGGTCAGTCCTGGAGTGCTGTTCTGGCCTCGCCGGAGCGGCTGCTGCAGAGCATGGAAACTTGCTGGCACAATATTGCAAAGTGACTCTGTGGGGGCTGGACGACTTCCAGCCAGCAATGAACCACAGCCAAGAAACGCCAATATGGATAATGCAAACAAGAGAGATTTGGGGCACATTTCGATTTAACCATCTGATTTAATTGACAGAATAAATGCACCTGTCAACGGGTAATATTCTTGTGATTAGTTTTGGCTGTGATGATGAGATGATGTTAAAAGAATGTCAGAACAACCTGTCCTGGGACTCTTACAGGCAGTTTGGAGCGAGGGAAGGTCAGTTTTTAGCTAGTTCAAAGAAGCAGGATTATCTCCTTGTAATGTGAAGGTATTTTATGGAGACAGTGAATGTTGTTTTATTTGACGTTTTTCCCTCTGTGCTCAGCCTTCACCACAAATCAGACAAAGCAGAGGGTGGAGGCACATGGAAATGATTGGCTTCAGAGTCAGTCTCTATGGCTTCTGGGGTAGTCCTCATCCGGAAATGGAAGCTGGAGGTAGTACCCTAAAACTGTACCCGAGTGGTCTCACCTTCTCCCAAACTGTGGTTCTTTTATAACTGGAGTAAGTTATTTAAGTAGAATTTCCAAGGGATGATGTCTTTAATTGAAGTTTTGTTTTCTTCAGAGAAAATGTTGATATCAGAACATAATATATATGTTAATATATAATATAAAATATATAATGAATGCTCACTCACTCAGTCATTCACCCTTGGCAACTTAACCCCAATTTCTTCTCTGGAAATTGTACTTTGGATGTGGCTGATGGTCACCTTCTCTAGGCTCTTAATCACTGACCTCTCGGTGCTATTTAATGCTATTGAATTTTCTCCTTTCTGGAACTGTCACCTCCCTTAGCTTGCTTGATTGAATGTCCTTGCATTCTCCTTTTTCCTCTCAGGTCTCTCTTTCTTGGTTTTATCCACTGGCCATTCAATCAATTGTTTACAATTTTTTTTAATGGACAAAAACATTGTATATATTAATCATGTGTAACATGATCTTTGGAAGTATGTATTCGTTGTGGAATGGCTCCATTGATCTAATTAACTATGTATCACCTCACACATATACTTAAAATATTTTGTGGTAAGAACACTTAAAATCTATTTTCTCAAAGATTTTTAAAATATGACACATTGTTATCAACCACAGCAACCATATTATGTAATAGATTTCTCAAACTTATTTCTGTATCTAACTGAAATTTTGTATCCTTTGACTAACACCTCCCCATCCCCTAGTAACCACCATTCTTCTCTACTTTTACCAGTTCAATGATTTTAGATTCCACATAGAAGTGAGATCATGTGGCTTTTGTCTTTCTATCTCTGGACATCATTCTTTATCTACTCTATGTAGCCATTATCCAAACTCTCAGGTCTGTTCACCTTCTATTTTCTCCTTTCACTTTCCCCTTTGAAGCGAACTCCACCACACATGATGTTCCTCCTCATCCTTCCACAGATGCCTCTTAAATTGATCTTTAGAATGAACAAATTTTTGGTCACACAATTGAACTGTCTGCCCTTCAGGATATATCCCAGACTGTGTCCTGACTTCCATTTCTATTGCTAGGCACTATCTCTGTAACACCTCAAAGGCTAAATCATAAGACTGAACTTTTTGGTATAGAAATCTCTTTGAGTATTTGACAAAGGCTATGGATTTTGGACAAATTCTCATACAAGGATATATTCAGGGGTGATTCCTAAACTCTTGGAATTTTCTCCATTAGCTAGTTGAGGAGCATGTTTACAGTTAATAACCCCCTACTCTGATCATCTTTGAATCCTCCTTTTCATTTTACTACTACATCCAGCCTGTACCCAAGACCTGTAAGACAGTGTTTCTCAAGGGCTGGTCATAAACCAAAAATCACTTGAGTTGCTCTCCTCTGTCCTCCCTGACCTGGAGTCTCTGGGTGGGACATAGAAACGTGCTGATGAAATAGGTACAACTTAGTTTGAGATCCACTGCTACAGAGTGTGCCTTTGGAGTACAGCTTTCCTCCATTTTCCCCTTATGCTGTGATTGCCAACACCCTACTGAAGCTTTCCCAACTTCTTACCTGGAATTTTGTAATAATTTCTACCATTACTGACTTCCTGCTTGATGCCAGGTGCTTTTCATGCATTATTCTATTTAATGTTCACAACTCTTCAGGAGGTAGGCAATATTAACTCATCTTTCAGTTGTGGAAAATCAACCTAAGAAAGGTCAAGTAAGTTGCTCAAGGTTACACAGCTAGTGAGTGGTTGTGCTGGAATTCAAATCTAGAGTTATTGAGTTCCAAAGTTCAGATGCCTCTCTGGGGCATCCCACTGCTTCTCATTGCTGTAGCCTCTCTGCCTTCTGTCTCTCTCCCCATCATTCTTCAGTTGTTTCCAGATTAATTTTACTAAATACCATTTCTGCCAGCCTCTATGATAAATCATATCAACTTACATTGTATTTATTTTTTTCTATTCCTCTAATATGTTACAGAATCCTTAAGTTCATGGACTGTGTCTGGCCTGACAAAGAGGAAGGACCTAATAAATATTTTGAATAAATAATATAATTTATCAGAAAACTTAAGTGATTTTCTTTTGGCCACCGAGTAATTTCTCCTGAGTAAATCATTTGGGTTCCCTTATGAGATCCAACCGCTTTTTCTTATCTAAACATTTCATGGTATAGTCAAGTATATCTTCCCAAACATGCTCTTTGCTATTTCAAATTTTCTCCATTTTCTTGCTTTCCTCTTGGTCTATGATTTGTTTCTATTCCATTATTTTATTAAATATCACCAGTACTTCAGAGCCTGGCACAATTATGACATCTATGTGATAGATTTTCAGGTCTTAATCTTCCAGAATTTGATCTATTTTTTTGAACTCTCTCTCAGAACATTATATATCTCCTTTAAGCTTTCATTGTTTCCATTATGTAGTTGTATACATATACAATTTTGCCTGTTGTAAATTGGTTGACAATAGTGTAATGACTTATTCACTTTTGGAACCTCTGCATATATTTAAGAATGTCTTGTATGTAGAGGGCACATAACAACTTGTTGGGTTATTGCTTGTCATAAATTCAGTATGAGAATATTTGGTAAAGTAATATAAGTGTAGAAGGTCATGTTAAAAGGATTACGGATAAATATGTATTTGCAAACAAATATCCTAGTTACTCTTAACATTCTACCCAATTTTTGTTGAATGATGAACCAAAAAATTTTAGAAAAGATAGCTATGCTAAGGCAGGTTATGGATAGATATAAAAAATATCCTAAACATGGTATTTTTGACATTTCAAGTGAATTGCTGGCAGTGCCTACAGACCCCAAATATTAGCAGCATTTATAGGTATGAAAACTTCTCCGGGTTAATATACTTAAAAATTTACTTAGTGGTCATTATTCTGAGCTTTAGGAAACTTTGGATCATGCCTATCAATTTTAAAGGTAAATCAACATGGATGATGTAAGTAGACTTTGAGTCTAGATCTTTCTGTAGTCTCTTGAATATGGACTAACTCTAGTAACCTACTGTCAGGGGTAATATATGATTAAGAGTGAATTGAATTGAGTCTGAATCTGGAACCCCAGGGTGAAAGATATTACTTTAAGATATGCTTTAGCAAAGGAAAAGGAAAATAAACTAGCAATTTAAGAAGCATAAGGAATATCTTATCTCCCTTGAATTCAAATAGCCAACTTTTAGTAAAAATCTAAATACTGGAACATTCTCTTCTCAATCCTTAGAGATTAGATCCATGGGTTTAATCTCTTCAAGTATTAGATAACACAGAGAGAGACAAGATGGCAGGGTAGAAAAAGGAAGCACAGCCCAGCAGTTCCTCAGAACCCAATTTATAAAGCAGGAAGACTTGCTACTCAGCAAGATGAGTAACTCAGGAACCTCAATGAAACTTAATAGTGAACTGTAAAAAAAGAAACTCATAGAGCTACAGGAAGTTAGTACCTTGAGCATAAGAAATAATAAGAAATAAGAAATACCTCGGAGATGTGCCAACTTTGGCCACCAGCAGAGTGGAGCAGGGAGTTCAGACAAAAGAGAAAGGTGACCAGTTGATGAAGGAATTTAAAAACAAACAGAAATCAACCTAGGGAAACCTGTGGTTTACAGAGGAAGGCTGATTTTAATGGACACAGAGATGGTAAGAAAAGCTCTCAGTGAAAACAAACCCAAAGTGGTCTTCTGGGATGAAAACATTCTGTGGGGGCCCGCCCTCCATGGGCATGGTGCAAAAGGTCCTAGCATGGAACATGTTGGCAGGTGAGGAAATGTTCCCAGGCACTGAAAGCTGTTCCCAGCAGCTGTGAACTGATCAGGGCAGGAATTGAGAATTTATAGAGGAAGTTACCTGTAGCCAAGGGAAAAAAATCCCAGAGGGTACCTGAATCAGAGAGATTAAAACAGGCACAAAGAACATTTTATCTCTGGGTAAAATGGACCATTCAATCTCTGGGTCTCAAAGTAGAAAAACCCCATAATAGCTGGCACTCCACAAGAGCTATTGCATGATGTTCACTGGAACCTCACAAGGGTTTCTTCACTCCAAAGTGGATACCTGGTGATTCACATCCCTAGTGGTGAAGGTGTGAGACCATGGAGATTTAGTCCCTACACCTAAAAATGGATTTTTCTACAAGCCTCAGAGAGCCAGAAGTCTAACAGAGATAGAAAGTTCCATCAATAAAAACAGTGGACCAAATTTCAAATAGCCACCAACAAAGTTCTAAAACTTACCTAAACCCTAACCCCACCAACTAGAAACTGCAATCTAGAACTCTGCATCACCTCTGCCACAGGATAACACAATTCATCAGCACTCCCCAGTCTATCCCACCAATACTGGGAGATTGGAAGCCAAGAGCTACTATGTCCAGCCAGCAGCTAAGTGAGGAACACAGGGACAGTGGCTGAAAATACAGAGCCAAAAATAAACACTGAAAATCCATCCCTGCCAAAAGATTTGACCATCACAGCAGAAATAAACCCTCTCTCTCTCTCTCATTAAGATCATTTTCTTTTATTCTCCATATTCCAGTTATATTTTTACTCTTTTTAAATTTTAACTTTTTTCAAACATAATTTTATCCTATAGTATTGTTGTTTTAATTTTATTTCTTTTGGCAGGGTGGTTATCAGGGATTGGACTCAGGGGCACTTGACCACTGAGCCACATCCCCAGCCCTATTTTATTTAGAGACAGGGTCTCACTGAGTTGCTTAGCACCTCGCTTTTGCTGAGGCTGGATTTGAACTTGTGATCCTCCTGACTCAGCCTCCCAAGCCACTGGGATTACAGGCATGCACCACTGCACCTGGCTCTTCACTTTTTTTTTCATTATACATGATTCTTTGTGTGTGTGTATCCTCTGTGTCAATAGGCTGGAATATAGATAGACAGATTGATATAACTTGTATATTAATAGCTCTTTCCTGCATGTGTTCATTGTGTAGCCTACATTAGACTTAGATGGGGTACAATTATATGAGGGTTTGAGTTATTTCGATCTTACATTTGCTTGTTCATTCATAACTAGTTCTAGGTCCTCCTGTCTCACTCTCTTCTCCCAGTAACAGCCAAAATTCCCTATTTCCTCTTCCTTTCTTTCTTTTTCCCCATTACTTTCAGATAACTTATTATTCCTTATAGCTGACACCTGCTCCAATTATCCTCCTCTTCCTCAGATCACTTTTTCAAATACTTCAAACTTTCTCTTGCTTCCTCTGCCTCATTTTCTTTTATGAAGAAATGGTAATCACACTAAAAGTAGAAATTATATAGACTATGTAACTCCTCCCACCTTATTCAAGTTGTGATTATTAATACAGTGGATAACATAGTAGACATCTGTTGTCAAATGACTGATCTAGTTCACAGTTTTCTATTGTTGGTAAATGCTGACCTAACCATTTCTATATTGGTGACAATTTGGGTTATAGATGTCAAAGTAGACACTAGACATTTATCTTAAGGCTGTAGATCTATCTGTTGCTAATATTCACAACATTCCTGGCTCCTTCCTCCCTCTAAGAAGAGGTAGAAAGAGATAGGGACACTTCGAGGTCACAGAGTAGAGATCCTGCTACTGAGATCTCAACCAAGCAACAGTGAATCTCACCCCCCACACAGTCTGTCCCCACCTGAGCCTTCACATTGCTCCAACTCAAAGAATTGAGGAGACAGAAAACCGAAAACCAACAACTAGGCCCCAAGGAGGAACAAGCAGAGGGACCTCAGGTCCCACCCCTTGATATCTACTCAGAAGTCACAGAACAAATAAGATAATTATACACAAAAGGACACACATAAAAAAGAGGAAGGGGAACTCATTTCAACTGAGTGCAAGTCCAAGACCTCTGAGAATATGATAAAACTGGCAAACAAATCTTCCCCCCACCCCAAATTCACAATCCCCCCTAACAAAAGAATCCCACTGATATTACAATGGATGAAATCCTAGATAATACTGTCACCAACTTGCAGCTAAAAGTGCATTTGTGTGGTTTTAAATAATGTTACAAAGAATGAAAGATTTTCAGTGACAGGCTTGGAGGCTTAACATACCTCCAAATGAAAAGTTTGGAAGGGCTAGGACTGATTGCAGATGCTCTTGGTAGTAACTGGCTTCAAGCCTCGTGCTGAAGTCACTGAAACCAGATATTTTAATAGAGGACAGTGAAGTCAGAGGCCAAGAGTGGCTGCATCCAAGCACATCCTGCAGTTGCCACGTTCTTCAACACCATCCAAATACGACTGGGTGAATCACAGATACTTAGGAGGGAGCTGTAGAACTAATAATTTTCAAAGTCAAAAATTTACGTAAGAGGGCAAGAGTGGAGACAAAGTTTGGGAAAGTCTTTAGAATAGATTTACATATATACTTGGTGAACACAGAACGAAAAGTAGATATATTATGTTCATAATAATTAGCACAGGGCTTATTTTTTTTCTGGATTGTTGGGTAAAGGTAGTTATCTAAGTCAAGGTCAAAAAAACTTTTCTGTAAAGAACAAGAGAATAAATAGTTTGGGATTTGTGGGCATGTGCCTGCCTCCTCTCCCCCAGATCCCTTCTTACTTCTCCTCCTGCTCTTCTGAAGCTGCTACCTTCTTTAAGAATGTAAAAGTCATTCATCTTTCACAGGTCATACAAAATAGACTGTAGACCTGATTTGGCCCATAAAGCCATGGTTTCCTAACTCTTCTTGTAGGTAATCAGATAATGCAGTAAGTGAACAGTTCTATATACATAATGGACAGGTTTATAATAGTCACAGAACTGAAATACAATAAAATACTCTTAAATTTATGTCAGTCCACACTCATGTTTCTTGTTTAAAATCTTAATTAGTAATCTAAGATTCAATTACTTTACATCAAAATATAATCATGAGGGTTGGGGGATATAGTTCAGTTGGTAGAGTGCTTACTTAGCACGCACAAGGCCCTGGGTTCAATCCCCAGCATTGCCAAAAAAAAAAAAATGTAATCATGAAAAATAATTTAACTTAGGTACACATTCACCAAAAAATCAAAAAATATTTTAAAGGGCTAAAAATGATGTTTATGTTAATTTAATTAAAGATCAGATATATTCAAGTTTTTCAGTCTTCTTAATTTATTTTTATTTGTTCTAATTAGTTATACATGACAGTAGAATGCATTTTGACACATATTACATAAATGAAGCATAACTTCTCATTCTTCTGGTTGTACATGACGTAGAATCACATTGGTCGTGTAATCATATATGTACATAGGATAATAACAACCAATTCATTCTACCATCCTTCCTAACCCTATGCTCCCTCCCCTTGCTTCACTCCCCTCTGCCTAATCCAAAGTATCTCTATTCTTCCCTAGCCCCCCACCCCCATTATTGTGAATTAGCATCCACACATCAGAGAAAACATTTGGCCTTTGGTTTTTTGATATTGGCTTATTTTACTTAGCATGATAATCTCCAGCTCCATCCATTTACCTGAAAATTCCATTCTTCTTTAAAACTGAGTAATATTCATATATATATACATTTTCTTTATCCATTTATCTGTTGAAGGGCATCTAGATTGGCTCCATAGTATGGCTATTGTGAATTGAGCTACTATAAACATTGATGTGGCTACGTCATTGGCAGTATGCTGATTTTAAGATATCAAGTTTTAATTTATCATAAAAATAAAATCCCATACAACTGTACTCTGGCTGCCTAACTTAGTTTTCATGTTTCGAGATCAGAATCTTGTGTCTCCTTCCCATGTTTCCACCCTTGGTCATCTTTCTCATCTCTCCTTTTAGTTCATGTTGGTTTACCATAAAATTCTCTATTTAACTCATTTTTGTTTAATACAAATGCTAATGTGTAGAGTTGGTATTTTATTTGATTTATGAAGTTATTGAGATAATAGCTTAAGTATATACTAATTGATTTTCTTTCATACTTTAATTCAGAATACCCAAATATTGAATATAAAAGGCAAAGAACATAGGTTCAAATAATTTCTTAAAACTATTAATATGTGCTAGGCTTCTTCTTAATAGTATTTGGAAAATGAGGAATGATGATCTAATAGCTAAAATAACAAGTTGAAGTTATCTTCATCTTTTAATATTCTTTTTTGATGAATGCATTATAAAAATTATGAAAGAACAGAAATATGATTTTATAGTTTTCTTCATAGGATTATACAATCACTGAAATACTTTTCCTTTATCAATATGTTGACTGGGAAACTAGTCATTAGAGAAGACACTTTCAGCCTTTCATATTAACAAGTATTTAAAAATGTACTTTCAGTATGTGGAAGTGAACATTCTAAAGGAAATGGGGAGATGACTTTTTATATATTTGAATGTGGTCATCTCAAAGTCCACAAGAGAGTATTTTTCCTTCAAATATTCATTAATTATGAAGATAGTGTTAATGGAATGAATCACACATTCAGCTATGTCCTGAACCCTGAGTAGGTAATTCCATCTCTGCTCTGAATTTATTTCACTCTACTTTATTGAGAAGAGTTGTACCATTTGTTATCCTTACTCCTCAGAATTTTGATCTTAGAGATTCTTACTCATACCAACATGAAAAAAGTGTATAAATATTTATGTATTATTAAGTAGTAATAAAGGGTTGTTTCTAATTATTCTTAAGAAACAATCGTTAGGGCTAGACAGAATGAAAGGTGGGATGTGGAAGATCCATTTTTGAAAGTTATTTTCTTACCTCTGGATCAATGTGCCTGGGACTGTCTTAATACAAATGTTAGGTAAAATTGAGAAAAAAATTTGACCTATTGTCTAGTTTATGTGGACAATAAATTATGCCAGCTTCTTTTCTTCATTGTTCTTGACCTAAAAAACCAGCCTTCTTCTATACCCTCATTTTGTGAAGTTCTAATATGGTGCCTAGAAATTAGTTGACACAGTCATTAAGTTTGATATTCAAGGAATATTTTTGCATTTCCATAGTGGAGTCTTAAAAACCAAGGAAGTTTCAGACACAAGAAAATGAAAATTGAAGAGCAGAATGTACAAGTTGGGATTTTTCTTTTTTTTCTGCAACAATCAGAAAAGCTTTGTTTACTTCACAAAATCAAATCTTTAAAAATAAAACCTAGGAACAAGAAAGCAACTTCCCATAGCTCTAAGGAGGGCAAACATTTAAGTTGCAGTTTATGAAAATAGCAATAAATACATTTATTTCCTCAGAATAGCATTTCTTTCTTTTTTGTTTGTTTTAATTAGTTATGCATGACAGTAGAATGCACTGTGATACATCACACATAAATGGAGTATAACTTCTCATTTTTCTGGTTGTACATGATGTTGAATCCCACCAGTCATGTAGTCATATATAGCAGCTCAACTCACAAGTTGGAATTTTTGAATGTGTAGTATGAATATATACAACCTGCAGACCACAGTATTTCAGAGAGACTCTTTTTCCTTCTTTGAGAGGCATGGGTTCATCATTTTATAGTATTTTCAAAAAGCTCAAAAGGTTTATATTTTTCAAATTTGGTAGCTGCTAGAATAATAGTATATATCAAAAAAGAGGAATTTTACCCTCACAGTAAGTACATACTTTAGTAATCCTGGTAGACTGTTTCTCCAATGTTCAGGCCACTGTTATGGAGCCTTTGGGGACTCATGGAGGGTGCCTCTGTGGGAAAGTAGGAGCAAGTGGAGGAGACGCAGACTTAAGGCAACTCTTCTGGATTTCTCACTGAGCCAAGTGCAAGTGGCTCTTGTACTCAAAAAGAATGAAAGAACAGGATACGTTCAAATTGATTCGGGGCTTGACACTCTCAACTAGGATATAAATCTTCCCTGTTTACCTTCCAAAAAGCTAATCCCAAATCAGTTTATCGGATTAGTGCAGTTACTCTGTAAATCCCTTAATGGTATTTGAGGCATTTTCATGAGAACTAGTTTCTGCTGGATGTTTTCTCCTGTTTTATTCCACCCACTAAAGTTTTTAGATCATTTTACAAATTCTAAAGATAGGAGGCTGATGCCCTAAATGTTAAAGGGAAACTTAGGACTCTGACGCTGACATTATACATTTAAGAAAAATCAAAGTTTGTGTGATATTATAACAGCACCTGTTTTTCAGTGAGGGGGGATTTTCCTTTTTCTCTATACTTTTATTTGAAAGAAAGATTAACATTTTACAACTGTTTAAAAAGTCCCTCTGAAGTGATCAGTTTGCCAGCACTTGAATTCCTGGCTTGACTTCTAGCTCTTTAAAGCAGATTTAGAGAGGCAATTCCAATAACAGAAGCAGTAAACTTATCCAAAACCAGTTTTGCATCTCCAGTAGAGCTTCTTCAGTTGCTTTCTTATTATCTCACCTTTACCCATTCAGTAAACATCAATCAGGTACCTAGTGTGTACTACATGCTATGATATGCATTGGGGATGAACGTCCTGTGGTCCCTGCCCTTGAGGATGTCCCACTGACATTACCTATTTCTTGAATCAGTATCAGTTATAATGCTTCATAGAATATAAAGCTTCTTTTACATTTGCGTATGAAGTTACCTGCATTGAAATACATAGCATTAACCCCATTGATCTTTCTCGTAAAACTAAAAAGAATATTCCTGAATAAATAATTATTCCAAATATGTTTAAATACATTAAACAATGACCATGTTTGTCTACAGCATTCTAGAAATTTTTATATTAACATCACATCTTTTGGAAACTTAAATTGCTATTTCAATTGTGTGTGTGTGTGTGTGTGCGTGTGTGTGTGTGTATGCACATTCCACTTAAAGTGTACAATTTATCTCTTTTCACAATTCTATCTCCAGAAAAAGGGTATTTGTTTCATATTCAGGTATCTAAAAACTCCACAGCACCAGCTTCTTCAAATTTCTTCCCTTTTTCTATCTTCTCCATGTTTATTCCAGCCGGACACAAATAGCACTCTGTATCATTTAAATATTTCCATTTAAACATAATGGAGCATATGAGATGATTTTTCATATATTTTTGAGGTTTTATAATGTATGAAATTAATTAGCTCTCCCATAGTAATTTCTGAATAGTTATAATGCCACTTGCCAAGTTTACTAGTAACCAAATTACTTTAAATATATTTTAAATTTCATACTATTACATCAGAGTTGCATTGAAGTATTTTCAAGTGCTTTATCAGTTTTTAGGCCATATTAAAATTTGTTCATTAACTCAAGAGAGAAATTTGCATATTATTTATAGTACAGTTTACACAGAATTGAATAGGTGAGAAAGGCCAAGCTGAGGAATTCAAATTGTATGACAGATTTCCATGATATACCTTGTGATGACATAATAGTCTTCCACACAAGTAAATTTCTATGTTAAATTAACAACATGAGTAATATATAGGACTATTATAGGGAAGAAAAGAAATTGACACAAACATGAAATATATTTGGATCAAATGAAAATATATATAATGGTTTTGATGTTTAAGAGTTCTAATTTTTTTTAACATTCTTGTAAATACTAGATATTATTGATTCTTTTGACTTAGTGATGCTGATAGATATGTAATTATCTAACGTTATGGTTTTGATTGTCATTTTTATCCTAACCAATAATTTTGATTATCTTTTCATTTGCTTATTGTCCATTTTAATACACTTTTTGTTCACTACCTCTTCAGTTCGTAGGCCCATTTCTCTATTTGCTACAGTTTTTATTGATTTGTAGATGATTATTATATATTCTTGATAGGAATGCTTTGTTAAATATACGTATTGCAAATATCTTTTCCTATTCTGTGTTTTGCCTTTTGCTATTTGGTGCATTTGATTAAAAGTTCTTAATTTAATAAAATTCATAAAATTGAACTTTTCCTGCATAATTAGTACTCTTAGTATCATGTTTAATAAATTTTATTCATGGGTCTTACTTAAGATATTCTCCTATGTCTTAATATTTTACCTTTCATATTTAGACTCTCCCATTAAGCTAAAATTTATACATGTATTAATAAAATATTACCAGCCTTCCAGGACTTCCCATTTCCAATTTTGATGGAGTGCATATTTGAATAAAAAGTACACTCAACTAGAATAAATTGAGTCTGCAAAAAACATCAGTTCATGATGTTATACAACAAATTGTAAAATAGATAATATTTTCTAACTGGGAGGCATATCTACCAACCTAAAGTAAATGGCACACTAAATTACTTAAATTATAAATTAATGACTCAAGGTATGTGCTAAATCACAAAAGGTCAGGTTGTAGATAGTGGGCAAACTTGTGATCATGCTTCTGTTTTAGTCAGATATTTCACTGTTGTGATCAAAAAGACCTGCTGAGAATAATTTTAGAAGAGGAAAAGTTTATTTGGCACTTATGGTTTCAGAGGTCTTAGTTCATAGATGGCTGACTCCATTCCTCAGGGCCCAAAGTGAGGCAGGATATCATGGTGGAAGGGTGTGACTGAGGGAAGCAAGTTAGAACATGGCACCCAGGAAGGGGGGGGGAGAGAGAGAGAGAGAGAGACAGAGAGAGAGAGAGAGAGAGAGAGAGAGAGATCCACTTTTCTTACCACCAACAAAACTTAAACCTCAAGGACACAACCCTAGCAACCATCCTCCTCCAGCCACACACTACCTGCCTACAGCAACCATCCAGTTAATCCCTATCAGTGAATTAATGTGCTAACTAGGTTAAGGCTCTCCCAACCCAAACATTTTACCTCTAAACTATTGCATTATCTCACACATGAGCTTTTGGGGGACATCTAATATCTAAACCATAACAACTTCTAATACTAGAAAAGGACTACTGGAACAGAATAGAGCCCAGAAATATGTGTATACAGACAATGGTATGAAGTAAATATTCTGCGATTAAGTGGGGAAAAACACTTTATCAGTTGAATATCCATGTGGAAAAAATGAATGTGCACCTCTATACAGCCTAAACAAAGATCAGTTCCGATGGGAATTAGAAATTCTTAGTAGGAAAGGTTAGTAGGAAAATATTTTATTAGTATATGTATTAATATTTTAGCTTAATTAGTAGAGTCTAAACAGAAAAGTTAAATAGCAGTATAATATCTTAAATGAGGTATTTTGATAAAATGTATCAGAATTATTTGTATTATTCTTATAACGTTTCTCTAAATTTTAATTGCTTCTACAAATCTTCCAATAATATTTTAACAAGCATATGATGTATGTAATACATATCATGGTATGGTATACTAGAGGTAAAGCTAGTTGCTCAATCAGGAAGAAAATGAATTTTAACCATTTATATTAGATTAAAAAATGAAATGAAAGTAAAGTTAAAAATTAAAGGAAAGACACTACATTTGCTAAAAAATAATAATGTTACCACTTTGCCATTAAGTTGGCTAGTTCTTTTCACTTTATCTTTGTATTAAATGATATTCACCCCAGTGTCTGTATTTTAATTTCTTATGTGAATTTCAACTTAAAAGATGATAATCTCCTTGGAGACTAGCTAATTCCATATATGGGATACAATAATTCAAGGTATGACTAGAAACTTTTATTTCAATATGTAAAGGAAGCTATCAAATTGGTATGCTATTGGTATTATCAGTAACAAATAAGCACATGAGATCTTTCTTGCAGTAGACTATCATATAGTAGATGTGGAAGCTGTAGTAGAGTTAGAAAATCCTTATTTGACAACCATCATAATAATTACTTCAGGCAAGAAACACAAATATATATTAAAACCCTTGAAGCCAATTAGAATGAGGAGAGGGATTTTAAAATAATTTCAAAATACAATCTATAACATAATTATAAAAGGAAAAAATTTCTTTAAAATAAGCAAAGCTGGCTATAATCATTCTCAAATATTTTATGTAGCTTAATCCACATGAATGTGGCCAATATCATAATTTGAAAAAGCCACTATTCCATTTGTAATCTCTATTCCCAAGGGCTTGGATGCTCAGTTGAACCCCTCTCCATCTCTTTCAGACACTTTCCCTGTGTGATCTTTAACTGTTTTAGAGTTGTCTTGCCCTTCTTTGATGCCTTCTTTTCATGTCTGTAAATATATTAAAAACCACCCTTTATTAAAGTACATCTGGTTCCTTGTTTTTTGTTCAAAAAAAACCCAGAATCATAGCTTTAAGTCAGGATACTAAAGTAACAGAGAAATATAGTCTCTGACAATTTCCATATCTAATTGTACTAACCATTTTATTTGAACACACCAATGAGCAGGGGATCAACAAAGATATCTTTCTATAATAACCATATAACCAATAAATTTCTATAATAACCAATAACCTGACATTTAAAAACTTAAAGCATAGAAAAATTTATATCAACAGTTCAGTTTAACTGCTTTACCAGCATTTTGATTTATAATACATGGGACTTTAGATAATAAAATTAAAATTATCAAAAATTATTAAATTATTAAACATTATAATTATTAGATTGTTTTCATTATTAATAATTATAATTCCTAAAGCATGTGGCATTTAAATTATTTCAAACTTGAAACCTAAAGAAATGAATAGTCTCCTTACAAGATGATGCTCATTTATGTTTTAAATAGAAATTTCAATAATGATGGAGAGTTGAAAAGATCAGTATGAACTCAGGTTTAGCTTAATATAGATATAAATGGTTAAATATTGAACTCTGCATATATATATATATGTATATACACTGGCTAGTATAGACCCATATTTTTTGCTCTATCTGCTGAAAGGGCTTATAAAAAGTGATACACTCATTATGGTTTTGAGTTGCATTTCCCTGATAATTAGCCATGGTAAGGACATTTAAATACACATATTGGCTGTTTCTATGTCTTGCACCATTTTTTTTAATTGATGCATATAAATTATTCAGAATACTGGGTGTTTTAGTCCGCTATTTTGTTGCTGTGACTAAAAGATCTGACCAGAACAACTATAGAAGAGGAAGAGTTTATTTGAGAGCTCACAGTTTCAGAGATCTTAGTTCATAGAAGGCTGGCTCCATTTCTTGGGGCTCAAGATGAGGCTGAACATCATGGTGGAGTGTGTGGCAGAGTAAATCAGATCACATCATGGTGATCAAGAAGCAGAGAGAGAGAGAGAGAGAGAGAGACTCCACTCCCCAGATACAAATATATATACCACTCCCGAACTCCCTCCTTCTTCAGACACACCCTACCATTTCACTTACCACTATGTTAATCCCTATCAGAGGATTAACTCACTTATTGAGTTAAGACTCTTATAATCCAATTTTTTCTCCATTGAACCTTCTTGCATTGTCTCATACATGAGCTTTTGGGGAACACTTCAGATCCAAACTATAACACTGTGTTTCATTATGGCATATTTAAAAATATATAAAAATATAATTTGATCAATTTCAACAAGTGTCAATTCAAATCATTTGCCCATTTAAAAATCAGGTTATTTGTTCTCTTTCTATTATGTTGCTTTAGCATTGGATATATTTTGTTTATTAATCCCTTAACAGATTATGATTTGCAAATATTTTCTCCTATTCCATAGATTGTCACTTTACTCTGATGATTGTTTCATTTGCTGTACAGAAGTTTTTCATTTCAATGCAATACTTTTCTTCTGTTTTTACTTTTGTAGCTGAGGCCTTTAAGGTCATATTTAAATCACTGCCTAGACTAAAGTCAATAAGTTTTTTCACTGTTTTCTTATAGTACTTGTGTGGTTTCTGGACTTACCTTTAAGACGCTAATCCAATTTGAGTTAATTTTTATATATGGTTTGAGATAAGGGTTCATTTTCATTCTGTGGCATGTAGTTATTCAGAACCATTTATTGAAGAAACTGTCCTTTCTGTAGTGTGTTCTTGATACTTTTATTGAAGATTAAATATACATGTGTGGATTTATTGCCATATTCTCTCTTCTGTTCCATTGGTATATATGTCTGTTTTCATAGTAGCACAATGCTATTTTGATAATTGTATATTTTTAACATAGTTTGAAATCAGGAAGTGTGATGCTTCCAACTTTGTTTTCTTGGCTTTGGCTATTTGAAGACTTTTGGCTTAATAAACATTTTAGATTTTTTTTTCTGTTTTTGTGAACTATGTCATTGGAAGTTCACTAGATTGCATTGTATATTAGGATTCTCTAGAGGAACAAAATCAGTAGAAAGCACAATTATTTAAAAAAAAAATTATTAGGTTGGCTTACACAACCAGAAGCTGGATAGTCCACAATAGCCATCTGTAGGCTAGAGAACTGGAATAATCAGTCCCCGTGCAGTCCAAGAGGCTAACGCCCCAGAACAAGAGAGATCAATGGTGATACCCTAGTCCAAGATTGAAGGTCTCTGGAGAATGACTCGCAGAGTCCACTGTGGAAGAGTGAAGAAGCGAGAGTCAGATATTTTCAGATGATCACAGCAGCAGTCAAGAACATGTTCAAGAAAAATCAAGCTTGCATCTGCTGCTGCTTTCTTGTTCTTCCAACTTTTATTCCATCCAAGTCATAATTCTATTGGATGGTGCTGCCTATGCTTAGGGACAGTCTCCATTTTAGTTGGCTATCCTACGTGCCAATCAGTCCTAGACACACCCTCATTGATACACCCATAAGCCTATTAATCATCAGCATCTCTTAATCCAATCAAGTTGACAATTAAAATTAACCATTACACATTAACTCTGTAGATCAATTTGGGTTTTATGGATATTTTAATAATATTAATTTTTCCAGTTCAGGAACACAGACTATCTTTTCATTTATTCATAAATTCTTCAGTTTCTTTCATCAATGTTTTATAGTTTTCATTGTATAGAATTATGCCTCCTGTATTAAATTTATCCCTAGACTTTTATTATTTTTGATACTATTACAAGTGAAATTGTTTTCTTAATTTCTCTTTTGAATAGTTTGTCAATGTATAGAAATTGCTGAACTTTGTAGGTTGATTTCATATCCTGTAACTTTACTGAATATGCTTATTCTACCATTATTTTTATGTAGTCTTTAGGGTTTTCTGTGTAATAGAATGTGTCACCTGAAAACAAAGAAAATTTAATTTCTTTTCCAGTTTGGATGCATTTTATTTCTTTTCTTGCCTAATTGATATGGCAAGGACTTCTAGTACTGGGTTGAATAGAAAGGTCAAGAGCAAAGATCTTTGTCTTGATTCTGTTCTTAGAAGAAAAGTTTTTACTTTCACCATTAAGTATAATATTAGTTGTGGTCTTCTTCACATGGTCTTTATTGTATTGAGACACACTTCTATATGAAATTTGCTGTAAGTTTTTATCATGAAAGAATGTTGAATATTATTAAATGTCCTTTTTTGCATTAATTGAGATGATTACATGGCTTTTATCTTTCATTTCTGCTAATGGGGTGTATCACATTTATTGTTTGTGTATGTTGAACTATCTTGCTTCCCAGGAATAAAGTCTATTGCTTATGGTGTGTGTTCTTCTTTTTTTTTTTTTATTTAAAGAAGGAGAGAGGGAGAGACAGAGAGACAGAGAGAGAGAGAGAGAGAGAGAGAGAGAGAGAGAGAGATTTTTTTTTTTTAAAATTTTTTTTTATTGGTTGTTCAAAACATTATAAAGCTCTTGACATATCATATTTCATACATTAGATTCAAGTTGGTTATGAACTCCCAATTTTACCCCAAATACAGATTGCAGAATCACATCAGTTACACATCCACATTTTTACATAATGCCCTATTAGTAACTGTTGTATTCTGCTACCTTTCCTATCCTCTACCATCCCCCCTCCCTCCCCTCCCATCTTCTCTCTCTACCCCATCCACTGTAATTCATATTTCTCCTTGTTTATTTTCCCATTCCCCTCACAACCTCTTATATGTAATTTTGTATAACAATGAGGGTCTCCCTCCATTACCATGCAATTTCCCTTTTCTCTCCCTTTCCATCCCACCTCATGTATCTGTTTAATGTTAATCTTTTCTTCCTGCTCTTCCTCCCTGCTCTGTTCTTAGTTGCTCTCATTATATCAAAGAAGACATTTGGTAT
>NW_025999977.1:13879488-13932310 GCF_001458135.2 Marmota marmota marmota
TCCACGTCAGCTCAGCATTGCCTAGTGATCTTGAGCAAACAGCATTTAGACAGTTTACGGCTCCCTATGCCCGCGCAGTTGAAGATGTCAGAGACTTGATCTCTCTGCGCCTGCCACCGTGTTACATCTCATCAGTGATATTCATGTTCCCCTTACAGCTTCCTGGTATAAGCAAGTTCTTGGGATTATACAAACTGCTGCTTCTGTTTCCAGTCCAGATTTCTAGAAATGAAACCCTGCCGCGGTCGCCTCCCACGCTCACAAGCGCCGCGCTTGTCTGCGACCGTAGCAGAGCCGCCCTGGCCTCCGCAGCTCTTCAGCCCGGTGCTCGGCCCCTGGGGCCCAAGCGGCTGCCGCCGCGGCTCTCCGTCCCCCTCCTCCGGAGCACGGGTCCCCTGGCAGGGGGGTGCAGAAAGACCCCAGAGCAGGCTCTGCCCGAAGGTGCGGCGGCGAACAGGCCACCGAGACGCTCGAGGCTGCAGTCCAGCCTTCGGAGGACAGGGCTCGGCACGCAGCCCAGCTCCAACCTCTAGGTGCGGCTGCCAGACAGTGTATACAGAGCCACCAAGACAGCAAGCAGAAAGCAAATGGCGGCTCCCGCGGAGTGGATTTTCGGCACAGAAACCACAGCCCCGCCAACAATCCCAATCCACAAACTCTCCCTGTATAAAAAATATTCAAAAAAAAGAAAAAAGAAAAAAAAGGCGGGGCGCACTGAGCTTTCTTTGCCTCGGGTACTTACAATCCACTGCTGATTACACATTCAGCTTCTCCGCCCGGAGCGAAGCGAAAGAGGAAGCAGATGGGAGCAAAGCGCCCGCGGCTCTGAGCATCCAAGCGTCTCTTTTTTGATTTCTTGGTTCTTCCTGCTCCTTGGCAAAGTGGTCCGCTACAGATTAACGGTGAAAGCTCTAAGAGACTGTGCGAAATCTCTATCATAGCCGCTGCTTTGAGCACCACGCTCAGCACTTCAGCAACCCCCGTACGCAGCGGCCATCTTCTCTCCAACCCTCCGAGATTTTTTTTTAATATTTATTTTTTTTTAGTTTTCGTCGGACACAACATCTTTCTTTGTATGTGGTGCTGAGGATTGAACCTGGGCCGCACGTATGCCAGGGGAGCGCGCTACCGCTTGAGCCACATCCCCAGCCCTGGTGTGTGTTCTTTTTAATGAGTAATTGAATTTGGTTGAATAATATTTTGTTGAGAATTTTGAATTTAAGTTAATCAAGAGCAGTGACTTTCAATTTTCTTCTGGCATAATTGTCTGGCTGTAGTATTATCCAACAAGTTTGGAGGTCTTCCTCCATCTTTATTTATTTTTTATTTTTTGGAAGAGTTTGAGAAAGATTTGTATTAGTTCTTCAAATGTTTGGTAGATTTTTCCAGTGAAGCCAGGTAAAGTCCTGGACTTCACTTTTTTGGGAAGTTTTGACTAGTAATTAACACTCCTTACTCATAATTTGTGTGTTCAGATTTTCTTTGGTTTCCTGACTTAGTTTGTGAAGTTGTATCTTTCTAAGAATTTGTATTTTTCTGTTAGGTTATCCATTTTTGTTGGCACATAGTTGTTTATAATATAATATTTGTGTATCTTTTTTTCCTATGGTATCTGTTGTGTTTCCTTTTTCATTTTGATTTTTATTATTTGAGTCTTCTGTTTTTTTTTTGGTGGGGGGGTGGTCTAGCTAAAGGTTTACCAAGTTTGATCATCTTTTAGAAAAATAACTCAAGTTTCAGAGATTTTGTTCTCTAGTCTATGTAATGTTAATTTCTACTCTGATTTTTATAATTTTCTTCCACTCACTTTGTACTTTGTTTAGTTTTCTTTTTCCAGTTCCTTGAGGAATAAAGCTAGATTGTTTATCTTTTTTTAATGTAGGCATCTATTGTTTTACACACACACACACACACACACACACACATATACACACACACACATATATATATCTCTTAAAACTGATTTTCCTGAATGTTCTATGTTTATGTTGTGTTTCTATAGTCATCTGTCTCAAGACAGATTTCTTCTTTGACTTATTGGTTATTCATAAGATTGTTGTTTAATTCCCCACTTACTGGTGAATTTTTCAACTGTCCACATATTATTGATTCCCAGTTTTATACCATTGTGGTCATTTTTAATTGAAAAACAACATAATTAAAGTTGATTAAAATATGATTTTAATCTTAAATTTGTTAAGACTTGCTTAGTGATCTAACATATAATCTACCCTAGATAATGTTTTGTGTGTGCTTGAAAAATACACGTTCTACTGCTATTGAATGCAACATTCTTTATAAGTCTGTTGGGTACCTTTGGTCTATATGCTTGCTCATGTCTGCTGTTTTATTATTGAAATTCTGCCTAAATAATCTCTCCATTATTGAAAGCAGGGTTTTGAAACCCTCTACTATTATTTTATTGCATTTATTTTTCTCTTTAGTTCTTTAATATTTGTTTAATATATTTAAGTGGTCTGATACTAGATATATATGTAAGTATAATTTCTATATCTTGTTAAATTCACTCCTTATCACTATAAAATTACCTTCATTTTCTCTTTTTATTGTTTTTAGCATTAAATCTTTTAGTTTGACTAAAGTATAACTACTTCTGCTGTCTTGTAGTTACTGTTTGTATGGAAAATCTTTATCTATCCCTTCACTTTCAGCTTATGTGTGTCCTTAGGAAGTAATTTTTTTAGGGAACATGTTGTTAATCTTTTTCTTTTTTTAATTTAGTTAGTCTTTTAATTGAAAAACAACATAATTAAAGTTGGAGTGATTGTTGATAGAAAAATAATTATTTTGCCATTTTTTCTTATTGTTTTTAGTTTCTTTGTTCCTTTTCCTCTCTTGCTTGCTTTCTTTGTGATTTGATTATTTTTATAAGGATTTGCTTTGATTTATTTCTTTACTGTATGTGTATCTACTGGAAATTTTGTCTTTGAAGTTACACTGAGGCTTTTATAAAACCTTTATAGTTATAGCAGTCTACTTTAATAACCTCTTCAACTGCATGCAAAAATAATACATTTAATTCCTCCTGTCATATTTATGCAATTTATATAAAATTTATATTTTTAAATTTTGTGCACTGTTTTACAAATTATGGTCCCTATGGTTATTTTTAATATTTTCACCTTTTATCTCTTACACTAGAGTGAAAAGTGATTTACTCATTAACATTACAATATTCATAGAATTTCTGATGTTAACTTTAATTCTGATTCTTAACTTTACAACTAATTATAAACTTCTGTATCTTTTAATGTTGTTAGTTAACATCCTTTCATTGAAGAATTCCCTTTAGTGTCTTGTGTGGCTAGTCTAATAGTGATAAATTCCCTCAGTTTTTTTTTTTTTTTTGGTCTGGAAAAGATCTTTCTCTCCTTCATTTCTGAAGAGAAGCTGTACAAGGTATAGTATTATTAGTTGCCATGATTTTTTCCTTAAACATTTTGAATATTTCATCCATTATCTACTACCCTGCAAGGTTCCTATGTTTATTGCCTTGTAGAGTTTCTTTTGTATACGATAAGTCACTTTTTTTGCTTTTAACATTATCTTTGACTTTTAGGAATTTGTTTATAATGTTTCTCAATGAAGATCTCATATTTAATCTATTTGTGGTTCTTTGGGCTTCACTATTTTGATGTTCAATTGTTTTAGATTTGGAAAATTTTCTGTTATTATTTCTTTAAATGTATCTTTTGTCTTTTCTCTTCCCCTCCTCATTTTAGGATATCTGTAATGTACATATTGATGTGCTTGATAATATCTCGTATGTCTCTAGGTTCTTTTTACTTTTATTTCTTTTTTCTTTTTTATATCTCGGACTCCATAATTTCTCATGCCCTGTCTTTGAAGTTGATGAGTCTTTCTTGTGCTTGACAAAACCCATTCCTTGGTTAGTGTCATGTTGCCCTGATTATTTGGGATTTGTGTTGATGTCCACATAAGAAGTAGGTACCTCTTTCAAGCTTTTCATGGTAGCTTCAGCAAGAAAGGCCCATTACCAGAAATTTGTCCAGAGACTTTGGGTGGAAAATTCATGTAATCATGAGAGGACTTGCTGCTGGAGTCTTTGGCAGGGTGGCATCATGGTGTGGTCAGCCAATGGGTAGGCATGGTGCCTAGGTTCATAAGGCCCATCTGATGAGTATGTATAGAGTACATATGAGGCATCTGGAACCTGTGTTTTAGGAACAGAACTGGAATCCAGGGATGTAGGGGATGGCTTGGTGCTAGCGAGATACTTGAATCTAGGTTCTTAAGGCAAGTATAGAGCCTAGTGCTTAAGGGATGAATCTTAAGCCTGAGACTATAGCATCTGATCTAACTCTGGAGTTGGGGAGGGACTGAAGCCTTTGGCTGGCTGGGTGTTAGAGCAGGAATGGATCCTGGGTCTGCGGGGGCTGGCCTAGTGCTCTGGAAGGCCTGCACCTTGAGTTCTCCAGGGTGGGCTTGGAATCTGGTTCCACAGAGATTGGCCTGGCACCAGAATTCACTGGAATAGACCTGGTACTGGACCTCACAACAAAACTGAGTGCTCACTGCATTCCTCTTCCCCCATGCAGAGAGATTCTCTTTTCACATTACTTGGGTTCAGGAGGATTTTTGATGCAGATAATATGAAATTATCATTCCTGTTATCTTTAACACTTCTTTTCTTATTTCTGTGTTTCAACAAGGAGCTGCAGTCTCTTACCTGGACTCTTTAGCTCTTAAGAAAGTATTTTCATGCATGAATAATTGTGTGAATTAAAGTCTCTGTGAAGGAAAAGCACTGTAAGGTCCTGTTCCACTATCTTGATAAGATCACTCTGTTAATAATGCTTCTCTTTTAACCTTGAGACAAATCTGAATCTCAACCTTTACATTTGAATTTTCCTTGTTTAGCTTTACCTCTTGTTGTTTCATAAAAGATTTGGGACAACAATGGTTTGAGTTTTATGTTTTTTTTTTTTCCATTGATTTTTCTACTTACATTTTCCTTGACTTTGACTTTTGTATTTTTATTTTATTGCTATCTTCTTATACTGGTAAAATATAGTGATGTATAAATAGTGTTTTCTTTTTTGCACGATCTCTTAATTATGTATTACGTGTTTTTTAAATTTGTCAAACTTTCATTATTTTTTTTTTAATTTTTATTTTTTTTATTTATTTTTTTATTGGTTGTTCAAAACATTACAAAGCTCTTGACATATCATGTTTAATACATTTGATTCAGGTGGGTTTTGAACTCCCAATTTTACCCCAAATACAGATTGCAGAATCACGTCGGTTACACATCTACATTTTTACATAATGCCCTATTAGTAACTGTTGTATTCTGCTACCTTTCCTATCCTCTACTATCTCCCCTCCCTTACCCTCCCATCTTCTCTCTCTACCCCATCTACTGTAATTCATTTCTCTCCTTGTGTATTTTCCCATTCCCCTCACAACCTCTTATATGTAATTTTGTATAACAATGAGGATCTCCCTCCATTACCATGCAATTTCCCTTTTCTCTCCCTTTCCCTCCCACCTCATGTATCTGTTTAATGTTAATCTTTTCTTCCTGCTCTTCCTCCCTGCTTTGTTCTTAGTTGCTCTCATTATATCAAAGAAGACATTTGGTATTTGTTTTTTAGGGATTGGCTAGCTTCACTAAGCATAATCTGCTCTAGTGCCATCCATTTCCCTGCAAATTCCATGATTTTGTCATTTTTTAGTGCTGTATAATACTCCATTGTGTATAAATGCCACATTTTTTTTATTCATTCATCTATTGAAGGGCATCTGGGTTGGTTCCACAGTCTAGCGATTGTGAATTGTGCTGCTATGAACATCGATGTAGCAGTATCCCTGTAGTGTGCTCTTTTAAGGTCTTCAGGGAATAGTCCGAGAAGGGCAATAGCTGGGTCAAATGGTGGTTCCATTCCCAGCTTTCCCAGGAATCTCCATACTGCTTTCCAAATTGGCCGCACCAGTTTGCAGTCCCACCAGCAATGTACAAGAGTACCCTTTTCCCCACATCCTCTCCAGCACTTGTTGTTGTTTGACTTCATAATGGCTGCCAATCTTACTGGAGTGAGATGGTATCTTAGGGTGGTTTTGATTTGCATTTCTCTGACTGCTAGAGATGGTGAGCATTTTTTCATGTACTTGTTGATTGATTGTATGTCCTCCTCTGAGAAGTGTCTGTTCAGGTCCTTGGCCCATTTGTTGATTGGGTTATTTGTTTTCTTATTGTTTAATTTTTTGAGTTCTTTGTATACTCTGGATATTAGGGCTCTATCTGAAGTGTGAGGAGTAAAAATTTGTTCCCATGATGTAGGCTCCCTATTTACCTCTTTTATTGTTTCTCTTGCTGAGAGAAAACTTTTCAGTTTAAGTAAGTCCCATTTGTTGATTTTTGTTATCAACTTTTGTGCTATGGGTGTCCTATTAAGGAATTTGGAGCCCGACCCTACAATATGTAGATCGGAGCCAACTTTTTCTTCTATCAGACGCAGAGTCTCTGATTTGATATCTAGCTCCTTGATCCACTTTGAGTTAACTTTTGTGCATGGCGAGAGGAGGGGATTCAGTTTCATTTTGTTGCATATGGATTTCCAGTTTTCCCAGCACCATTTGTTGAAGATGCTATCCTTCCTCCATTGCATGCTTTTAGCCCCTTTATCAAATATAAGATAGTTGTAGTTTTGTGGATTGGTTTCTGTGTCCTCTATTCTGTACCATTGGTCCACCCGCCTGTTTTGGTACCAGTACCATGCTGTTTTTGTTACTATTGCTCTGTAGTATAGTTTGAAGTCTGGTATCGCTATACCGCCTGATTCACACTTCCTGCTTAGCATTGTTTTTGCTATTCTGGGTCTTTTATTTTTCCATATGAATTTCATGATTGCTTTCTCTATTTCTACAAGAAATGCCGTTGGGATTTTGATTGGCATTGCATTAAACCTATAGAGAACTTTTGGTAATATCGCCATTTTGATGATGTTAGTTCTGCCTATCCACGAACAGGGTATATTTTTCCATCTTCTTTCATTATTATATGGATTGGTATAACATTGTGATATATTATTGTTTGGACAATATCCCCTGTCACACTTTAATCAACAAATACTTACTATGTAGTTACAAAGTGTATCAGACTAAGACCTAAATTCTACTTTTTTGTTTTTATGCTTAACCTGAGATTAATAATTTTATATTTCTAGTATTCATTTTTCTGAGAGTAAGGGAAATATATTTAACCCTTCTGCTCTAAAAATTATTGTGTTTAAGTATTTGTTTTTTTCTTTCTAGATAACTATTTTTATTTTAGTAATAAAATAAAAAATAAAATTTTAAGACACTTAGAAAATTAAAAATGAGTGGAAGAAAAAATGTAAATATCTCCTTATTCAAAATACATTTTATAATTGATTGGAAAAGAAAGTGTTTAGAGAAACTCTTATCAGAAAAAAAGGATGAAATTCCATTTGAGCATTTGACTAACATTGGACTATATTAGGGTTTTTTTTTAAATACTGTTTAATGAGATACATCATAATAGCTGAAATTTCCATGACTTCATATTCAAATAACTGGCATAGTATTGTTAAAAATTTGAATCCATAGATGCTTCCAATGGAAAACTTTCTGCTAGAACTGTAATTAGACTGACAATTTACATTGCAGGGCAGTAATACATATAGTCATATTCTCAGAGGACTCTGCTCTGGACTTTCCTTTCCTCTTTTCCCATTTGGAGATTCCACTTAACATTCAAGTGAGGATGAGTGTCAAGATTAGGGTGAAATAAACAGAATCTATTGCAATTTGCTAAAGTATTTATGCCTACTAGATGATATCAGTTTACCCCTAAATTTTCAATGTGGTACTTGAAAAAACTGAGTGTTATGTATTGGTAATTTTTACTGCTTATTTGTTGCCACACAATAAATCACAAATGACCTTTCTATTCCGGACATTCTTCAACTTCCCTGAATTATTAGAAACATTACAATAAAAACCAGAAGTCTTCAATGTTTAAAAATTTCTCTACCCATACATCCAATAGCTATTGGACCACCCAAGTAAAACCATTGGTAATAATAAGTAGAAAAATCAGTAGTGCAGCTAGGAGTTATAGTGACTAAAAATTAAGGTCTGTTTTGTTTTAGATTGTTGGAAGGTATTTTTTTTTAGTAATAATAATTTTGATTTCAGATTTTGGGTTCTTGACTAATGGACTGATATTTCACTGAGGTTACATGTAACACTGATTACAGGAGTGAACACATCATAAAGACAGTCCTTGATATTGTTTTCTTCATTTTCCTTATGGATAAGCTACCCACAATTAATATTTTTCAAGATTTTATTTCCTTTCCACATTAAGCACAATAGTTAATTTCTTCTTGATTGATTTATTACATAAAATTACATCGGATAGAACACTGGGAAAACGATTTCTGATAATATAAAATTTTACTCTGGGCATTTATAGAGCAGAGAAAAATTTGGCTCATGATTGGAAAATTTTAGAATTAGAATTTAGAAAGCCTTTGATTCTATGCTTACATGTGCTTCAGACTCCAAATATCTCTCATTTATGTATAGTTCTTTCAAAGTACTGCTTGAAAACTGCCAAACAAATAAGTTTTAACTATAAAAAGCACATTTCTAGATTTCCATCTAAGCATGGGTGGATTCACAAATACATATGCATTTTAACCCATGTGGCAATGTATATCTATGTGTTGAAAATTCAAAGATAAGAAATTTTACTAAAACAAACAAACAAAGGCCACAAAAATCCTTGCTTCAAATTTTCCAGAAAATAAATCTAAGCACAGAAAATAATTTTGGTATATTTTTTAAAGTTTTATTTCAAAATCTTTTTGGATTGAGAGGCAACTTTAAAACTGTGGCTAATGATATCCAAAATACCATTCACCCAATCTTTTGTGATGGTAACATTTTATATGTATGTGTATATATAGGCATGTGGGTATATGTATGTTTGAATATATCAATATATTAGGTTGAATAATATAAAATTTTCAATAGTCAAACTTTCTGACCTTTTAAACTATAAATTTTTTATGGATAAGTGTTATATATCATCTCCTATTTCTATCAAACTGTATTTAAATCATTTTAGCATATTGGCTATTTGAACCATTTTAAAAACTGGACAATGGTCAGAATTATAGGATCAAGGGAAAATGTTGAGAATGATTTGATGACAGTCTGGAAGAGGTCTCTGATAATCAGTGAAACATCTAACAGAACTTTTGTCTGATCTCAATATTTGTGAAGTTCTAAGTATTATTTCTCCAAGGGAGCATTCCTATGTGAAACTCCATTTTTGAAATTTCTAGTTATTCCTCAATCAGAAGCTATTTACCTGTTCATGTTCCCTAAAAGGCTACTTACATTTGCTTTCCTAAGTTAAAGACTTTATTAAAACTAAAAATTTCAATAAAGACTTTAGAAAACATTTTATCAATATCGATAATTATGGCATAAGAAAAATAAATAGTGAGATAATTTCTTAGCAAAATATTAGAGATGATAATGAATCTAAGATAATCAGGCTAACAATGAAGTCTTGGGTCTTACTGGTTTTCCTGGGATCCTTGGTGATAATGTCTATCTTCAAAGATCATCTTTGTTTATTGGATGAAGAATCTATAATTTGAGAGTATCAGGTTTCCATCTCACGTGTTATAATCACAGTTCCTTCCAGAACAAGTTGAGATGTTCTTTCTGAATTTTAGAAAAGGATCTTCAACTTGGCTAGTCTAAAAAAAATTATTAAGATGAAACCATCTAATGACATCAAGGAAAATAATTAATAGGAATTGGGGTGTTAAAAAAGAGATTTCGAGGGGCATATATATAATAGTATAAACACCACAGAAATTCCATTTAACTCATAAAATGTTTTAAATTACTTTTGTTAACACATATTAATTGTACAAAGTCATAGGTTTCACTGTGACATTTCCATACACGTGTATTTCATGCATTGCTCATGCTTACCTTCCCTCTATTACCCTCCTGTTTCTCCTCTACCACCCATTTTTTCTCCTCCCTAGTCTCTAATAGTCCCCCTTCTGCATTCAGGTTTTTTAAATTAATTAATTAATTAATCAATTTTTAGTCTCCATATGTTTTGGCTTGAATGTGAGGTGTCCCACAAAATCTCCTGTGTCAATGTGGTTATATTCAGAGGTGAAATGATTGGATTGTGAGAACTGTAGCCTAATCAGAGTTTGAATGGATAAACTAAGTGTTCAACGTGGAAAGGCTGGAAAAGGTGGGTCACTGAGGGCCTGCCTTGGAAGGGCTTTTCCTCCCTGTGGACCCTTCTCCTTTGCTCTCTCTGATTTCTGGCAGCCATGAATGGAGAAGTGCTCCTCCATCACACCATTCTGACATCATGTGCTATATCATGTTGGGCCCAGAGCAGTGAAGTCAGCCATCTGTGGACTAAGACCTCTAAAAACCATGATTCCCAAATAGACTTTCCCTCCTAAAAGTTGTTCTTGTCAGGTATTTTGGTCATAGTGATGAAAAAGTGACAAATATACTATATATCAGAGACAATATTTTTGAAATTTTTTTTGTGTTGTGGCTTATTTTATTTAACTTGATGTCCTCTAATTCCACCCATATTCCTGCAAATGGCAGGATTTTATTCTTCTTAATGGCTGAAAAGTGCTGTGTTATACATATTTTCTTCATACATTCATCTGTTGATGGTACCTAGGATGATTTTGTATCTTGGCTATTGTGAATAGTACTGCAAAAAAAAAAAAAAAAAAAAAAAAAACCCATGGGAATGTGGGTATTTCTTAAGTATGTTGACTTCACTTACTTTGGATATGTACCCAGGAAAAGTATAGTTGGATCATATGGTAGTTCTATTTTTAGTTTTTTGAGGAATATCCATATTGTTTTCCTTAGTGGCTATATTGATTTACATTCCCACCAACTGTGTATGAGGGTTCCTTTTACTCCACATTCTCATCAGCATTTGTTATACTTTTTTATGTATATATAGTAACCATTCTTACTGGGGTAAAATGGAATCTCAATGTAGTTTTGATTTACATTTTTTGGGGGATGGCTATTGTGAATGTATTGCTTTCCTGATTTCTTTCTTGGTAAGTTCATTCATTATTGGTGTATAGGAGAAATACTGACTTTTGTTATGTTGATTTTGTTTCCTGATACTTTACTGACTTTGTTTATCAATTCAAATAGTCTTGGTGAATATTATGGATAGAATCATATCATCAGCAAACAGGGATAATTTTATTTTCTAATTTCCTATATATGGATCTTTCATTTTCTCTCTCTCTCTCTCTCTCTCTCTCTCTCTCTCTATGTAGTACTGGTTATTGTACCTGAGGTCTCATACATACTAGGTAAATACGCTACCACTGAGCTATACCCCCAGTTTTTTGTTTCTTTTTATTGCCAAGTTGCTGTAGCTAAAATTGCTAATATCATGTTGAATAGGAATAATGAAATTGGACACTTTTGTTTCCAATTTTAGAGTAAATGCTTTGTTTTTCCCCATTTGCTATGATGTTGGCTAGGGGATTATTATATATAGTCTTGTTTTACTCAGCTTTTTTGCTACTGTGACCAAAAGATCTGACCAGAACAACTGTAGAAGAGGAAAGGTTTATTTAGGGGCTCATGGTTTCAGAGGTCTTAGTCCATAAAAGGCCAGCTCCATTCCCCAAGGTCTTCAGGTGAGGCTGAACATCATGGCAGAAGAGTGTGGTGGAGAGAAGCAGCTCACGTGGTGATCTGAATGCAGAAAGAGACTCCACTCTCCAGATATGAAATATATACCCCAAAGCCACACTCCCAATTTCCTCCTCCAGCCACACCCTATTCAGTTACCACTCAGTTAATCCCTATCAGGGTATTAATTCACTAATCGGGTTAAGACTCTCACAACCCAATCATTTCTCCTCTGATCTTTCTTGTATTATCTCACATATGAGCTTTTGGTGGACACCTCACATCCAAACCATAACAAGGTTGTATTACGTTGAGATATAATCATTTTGTACCTAATTTATTCAAGGGCTTTTATCATGAAGGAATGTTGAATTTTATCATAGGCTTTTCCTCTATATATTGAGATTATCATATAATTTTTATCCTTGATTCATTCTATATGTTTTACTACATTTATTGATTTGCATGTGTTGAGCCATCTTTGCATCCTTGGTTGGAAATCAACTTGGTCATGGTTGTATGTTGTTTTTAATGTGCTGTTGAGTTCAATATGTAAGTATTTTATTGAGAAGTTTTACACCTTTGTTCTTCAAGAATATTGGCCAATTCTGTTTACCTTTTCAAAGAGTCAACTCTGTTTCATTGATAATTTGTGTTGTTCTTTTAGAGTTGGTTTCATTTATTTCTGCTCCGATATTTAGTATTTCTTTCCTACTACTGATTTTGAGTTTGACTTGTTCTTGTTTTTCTAAGATCTTTTTTTTGAAAAAAAGTAATTTAATATCCAACAGCCTTCACTGCTGATTGACATTTTCTTTTTTATTTTTGAAAAAAGTAATTTAATATATAAGATCTTTAGATGTATTACTAAGTGATTTATTTGAGATTGCTGTATTTTTTTTTTTTTTGATGGAGAAACTCATTGCTAGAAACTTCCTGCTTAGTTTACTTTTACTATATCCCAAAAGTTCTAATATGTTATGTTTCCATTTTTATTTGATTCAAGAAAGTTTGTCATTTGCCCTCTGATTTGTTAAATAACTCAGTGTTTAATAGTATATTTTTCAGCCTCCATGTGTTCATATAACATCTGCAGTTTCTTTTGCTGTTGATTTCTAGTTTCATCTGATTGAGAGCAGATAAAATGCAAGACATTTTTTCATTTTGTGGTCTGATATGGGTATATTTTTGAAAAAGTTTTATGAACTGATGAAAGGAATGTGTATTCTGCAGCTGTTGGATGGAGTATTCTATAGATGTCTGTTAAGTCCATTTGATTTATAATGTAATTTATTAAATTTATAATTTTGTTAATTTTATTTTTGTCTGAATGATCTATCTATTGATGAGAATGGGTTGTTGAAGTTGCCACTATTTTTGTTTTGGGGCCTATCTCTCTCTTTATCTCTAATAGCATTTGTTTCATAAAATTGAATGCTCTGACATTCGGTGCATATACATTTAAAACCATTAAAACTTCTTGAGAGTTGCTCTCTTGATTTATAGATAGTGAACTTCTTTGTCTCTTCTGATTGATTTTTGTCTAAAAATCTATTTTGTCAGATGTAAGTACAGTTACTTCTGCTTGTTGTCACATTTCATTTGCTTGGAATATCATATTACATCCTTTCACTTTCAGCCTGTATACATTTTTGCGGGTGAGGTGAGTTCGTGTAGGCAACATTCTGTTAGGTCTTTTTTCTTAAGAAAAAAAAAAATCAACTTAGCCAGTCTGCATATCTTAATTGGAGAACTGATACCATTTACATTCAGGGTCATTATCAAAAGGTATTGCTTTAGTCAGATTTTTCACCACTGTGACCAAAAGTCCTGAGAAGAACTGTTTTAGAGAAGGAAAAGTTAGTTTGGAGCTCATGATTTCAGAGGTCTCAGTCATTGCTGGCCAACTCAATTGCTCTGGGTCAGAGGTAAAGCAGAACATCAAGGTAAAAAGGTGTGGATAAGGAAAGCAGTCAAGACATGGCAACAAGAAAGCAAAAAGAAAGCTCTGCTCACTCCAAAAGTACACCCCCAGTGACCTACCACCATCAGCCACACTCTACCTGCCTACAGTTACTACGCAGTTAATCACTATCAGTGGATTAATGCAGTGATCAGGTTAAGTCTCTTATAATCTAATCATGTCATCTCTAAACTTTTTTGCATTGTCTCACACATGAGTTTTGGGGGAGACATCTCATATCCAAACCATAATAGGTATGTACTTGTTCTTGTCATTTTGTCGTTTTCCCTCTGTTTTTCTTTAAATATTCTACCACTCTTACTCATCTTAGAAGTTTTATGGTTTATTGTATTGATAATGTCTGATTCTTTCCTATTTCTCATTTCTGAGTCTACTCTTCCAGTGAAATTTATTCTTTAATATGTTCTCATGATTGAGTTCATTGTATTCTTGTCAGAATACAATAAGATTCTTCTGTTGTATTGGTCCAGTGGTTATGAATTCCTTTAGTTTATGCTTATCTTGGAAGGTCTTAAGTTTCCTTTCTGGAGGATAATTTTGCTGGGTATAATTGGAGTAATTTTGGTTGCAGTAGTTTTCCTTCAATGGGCACTGTTCATATTGGTTCTGTTACTTGAAAGCAATTTTGTGTTGGCTGTTCTAATTGTGTTGAAGGGACTGATGACTTTAACATCTGTTTAGGCAATGGTGCAATTTCTGGTGTTTCACACAGACAAGGGCCAGAATCATAGTCCCTCTCTGTGCTCTCTGTGGCACCCCACATCCAGTCTTGTTAAGTGATATGTGATTGATAGAATATGGATGTGATCAGTATTGAGTACCCTCATATGAACAATGTCTACAATTGTGTTATTTCTCTCTGTTGTTACTGTGGGGGTAACTGTCTAAAAATGAAACATCAAACCCCTAAGTTATGCCCACTTGGGGACAGATCATCAGCTTTTGCTCTTCCTATTCTGTAAGTTGAAGTATTCAACTACATATAAGTGGGACTAGGTTGTGGCTGGAGCTAGGTGTGCTTCCTCTCAGCTGAGCATGGAGTGTAACCCAGTGGCAGAGCATCTGCCCAAAGTGTGTAAAATCCTGGGTTCAATCTCCAGCACTTTCGTTTTGGTTCTATCTCATGGAGGAGCAGGCAAATGTTGGGTACCTCTAATCTACATCTTGAATCCTCTACAATTTACTTTTGAGGGTTTTTTTTTTTCTTTTCCTCCTAGAAATCAGATATGGCTTGGGCAGGAGATATAGACAGTTTAGTTTCAGGTGTAACTAACACAAAGAAGAACTTTAACTGAAGGCTAGAGAGGATGGGAACTCTAGCTTCCATCTGTTCTAATGACAGTTCAGTATGTTTGTCCATGGAACATTGATCTTTGTATCTCTGGGGAAAACTGACAAACACAGTTCTCTATTTAGAGTTACATCCATAGCTGGTCATCTGGCGTGGCAGAGCCATCCGGCTGCTTGTCCTCTGGGATTCTGCACAACACTGATCTATTCCCACCTATACTTTATGATGCTTGCCTGCTCAGCTGGTGCTAACCCAAGCAAGACCTAGTCTCTCTTAGTGACCTTGCCAGCCCAAACTGAACAATTATAGAGCAGCTAAGTTTGTTCTGTACTTCCAATAATGCTAAAGTTTCCACCACCACCCCCACTTGTCTTGAGATTTCTAATGATACTTGGAAAAACTTGAGCAGCAAGAGATTGGGAGATTGGGTAGAGGGCAAAGAAGAAACAAGTAATTTTTAAATAAAACAGATGCTAACAAAAAAATATTCAGTGCCCAGCTTGCATGATTTTTGTCATGTGGAGGCATCTTCTTTCCCACTGCAGACTATCTTGCATGCATGCATGTTTAAAATATATAATTTATAAGCAACAATATTCTTTTTCTTTTCTCCTCAGCTCATTGTATTTTGAGGAAGTCATTAAGAAGGAAAATAAAATATTATACACTTAGTATTTAATTTCATAGAGACTTTCAATGTAATAATCATGATGCTAGAGCTGTCCTAATAAAGAGTAATGGCTGATTGGTTTTAGAGAAGATTATGAAGGATGCACTTATAAAATGGGTTAATAGTTGTTGACCACAAACAGCAATTATGGATTTTGCAGCATGACTGTGAGCTGGCCATGAGTAACACAGTATCCCTCTTCTGGTAAAGGCGAGTGATTCTTTCTAATGTTCACATTGGAGAATCTCCTCCAAGACATGGTGATGTTGATGACCTCCTTTATGAAACTATGGACACTCTGCTGGTTTATTTCTTCCACCTGGTAGTCCCTTTAAGTACCAAGTTGTTCATTCTTTGCTGTATGCTCTGGCATAGAGGCTTGTTTCTAGCACTTATCTCATTCTGATTTGGGCAGTCTTGTCCAGACATTTCAAATTCAACATACTTTCATGACTAATGTGAATCTTGACTCGTCTCTCTAGCTTTAAACCTGTACAACTTAAGGGTCCCTGTATTTTTCTTTCTTTTGTTTCCTAGTCACTCAACCCAAAATTTATTGATTCTGCTTTGGATCCATAGATTAAACTACATACAGTATTTCTTATCATCATAGCCATGGTCATTTCCTGGTGGAGGAAAGGAAGAGATAGCAGGTATCAAACTCTGATAATTTTTATAAAGAATTTTGTTGATTATTTTTCTCTTTCAGGAGAGGAAGAGATGAAATCTCAATAATTTGATTTAAAATAAATCAACTTCAGTACATGAGTTAATTATTTGATCAACAAGGCCTGGCTACATGATTTGTTAAACACTGTCTTCCAAAGTTAGATAGTACAGTTGAGCCAATAATTATTAAGGAACCAACTTTTGCAAATTGATCTTAAAGGAAAGAAGATTACCAGAGATACTTGTGATACTGGCTGCCCTGAGAGAGAGGAGTGAATGAGGAACATGTTTCAAAGAAAGAATTGGTAATGTTGCCCTTGTCTTCAGTGTATACACCCTGAGGATGAGAAGGACAGTTAGGAGTTTTGTTTTAAATGGAATTTTAGAATCTTATTAAAAATAGTAAAATTTAAACAGCATCAAGTTGATCTCATTAGGCTGGAACTTCTATAAATAATGAGAGACTTAACACTTTCATGAGACCCTCTCCTTCAAGAATCAGTCTCAAACTATGTCTGCTTCCAACAGCTCCCAGGCCCTCTTTTGCACCAAAGGCCTTGGAACCCTTCACCTATGACTAGCCTGCCACAGAATGCTCCCTTGGACAGAATACCCTTACTTCAAAGAGGTTGGGAACACTATTGATATTCCAAGGCTTACTCTGGCTTTGGACCCACCTTGGGTCCATAGTACATAGAACAATAGCAGCCAAATAGCCTGGGAGGTTCCAAAGCAGAGCTCTATTTAACTCATACAATATTAGCCCCATCTTAAGGCTCTACACAGGGAGCAGAAATAAGAGAACAGGGTATTGTTAATTAATGTCCACTAAAAGTACCCAATCTCTAAATTCTGATGGATTTCTACATATTGCTATGTAACCTCGAAGAAATATTGTATCATTTTCCTTAAAAACCATGACCTTCCTCATTATATAAAGGAAAAAACTTAATCATTATTTTCTACAATTGTCCTCTTTCCTACATTTCTGCCTTTTTCTAGGCTACCTTCTCTCTCTCCATATATCAGTCGCATATCCTAAATAGCAGATATTTTTGTCTCTGTTGTTTCTTGTCTGCTCCATAGTCATCAATCTTTGAGCTTTGCTCCAGTTATTTCCTCACTCTAAATACCCATCTTTCCTACTTTAAAATCATAGCTAAGGAGATACATACTCTAGGAAATCTTCTTGAATCAAAAATATTCACTTTTTTTATACTTTCAGAACAGATTGTTTTAATTTTTGTTACATCAGAAATCATGCTAGTCCTTATGTTTATATTTTTTGTTTCTCAATCTTTTATTCTCTGCCACATTGTCACTCAATAAACGTCTCTAAATAGAATCAAATTAATCTATATTACATTAAGCTACAGATCACCATGAGGTCTTGGTGAGTGGGTCATCACCAAAATTATAATCTAAGCAAAGCTCAAGATTTTAAAATGGAATATCAAGACAAAAATTTTATGTGTATCTTCCATAATTAATTATTTCATTCATTAATTTTTATTAGTCCAGAAGCTATGTTAGGGATACTAACATTGTGTTAGTTGAATAAGAAATGATCTACAAGCTCCAGAAACTCAGAATCTATAAAAGATAATGGCTACTTAAGTCAGTCATTAAAATTGAAGATGATACGGAGAATGTAGATACCATCAAAGGTCACAGGACCAACTATGCTTGGGGGATATTACAAATGACTTTGCAGAGGTTATGAAAGATAGTAGAGGCTGTCCTGTTTGAGAAAGATAGTAGGATATTAATGATGATCTGAAATTTCAATTTAAACTTCTTCTAATTATGGAATTGGTATGCTGGAAATCAGTCAAGGTATTTGTTTGAATGGGTTCATAGGTATGTAAGAGTGTGAGTGTGTGTGTGTGTGGTGTGTAATAAGTCCAAAAGGGAGGGGAGATCTTGACTCGTGTGAGAAAGTGTTGAGTATAGAGATGAAGGAGAATGAAAATATGTCTGTATGAAGCTAAAAGTACTTTTAGCCTCTGTGTTAATTTAAAGTCTAGGAATAAATCCTCTAATTTGGAGATGAGATTGCAAAGTATAAAACAGAGTGAGAAAGAGAATAAATTCTTCCCCATTTCACGATATATCCTGGTGTCATGGTGATGTTCACCATCCAGGAGCTAGGGTGGAAGATGAGTATGTCTAGTAGAAAGACATTCTAATTTAAGAAAGGGACAATAGAATGTGGGTGGCAGAACACTGTGAATCTGTCCCTGAGCACCATGAGACTGAAAATCCAAGAAAAGTTTAGGTTAGTCTTTGTGGGAACTAGAAAGTGCAGTATGCTCCTGGTATTAAAGCAGTTCCCTAGGGAGGCCTGGAAAAATTCAGAGTGTGTCTTATAGAAATTTGCACCTGAGATAATCTTTTACCTCCTCATAGTGTGGATGCTGATGTCAAGCTTTGTACCTTGAAGTGTTGCAGTCTCTGTGCATTAGAAATGAGTTGGTAGAGACCTAGCATGCTTTTGAGTTCTCAAAAGTATCAGAAGTTTGGGGCAGACTGATCTTGTGAATTGAAAAACTAGACAATTACTGGTTTTGTGGCATTGGACAAATCACATGAATTCTGAGAATCAGTTTTTTTTTTTAACTTATAAAATTGAGAGAATATTGAACTTGCAAGGTTATTGTAAAGATTAAGTATATCTAGAGAACCTGAGAAAGTAGGTACTGAATAAGTTTCTGATATGCACTATTTATTCAATAGATAATTTGCTATTACTATTAGTGTTTTTTAGTTTTAGGTTTTCTTGATCTCTTTTGTCATTCAATTTAGTCAATACTAGAGTTTTAATCCATAGTATAGATTGAAACAATAACAATTTTTACTTTTTTTTAGTGTGGATTTAGTAAGTTATTTCTTGTTACATATCATTAAATACATATCATTAAATGTTCACAATAGAATATACCTCATTACCAACACTTGAATAGCTTTGTGCCTTCACTTGGTACTTTTAGCTTAGTATGGCAAATGTTTGATACTGAATATTTTACCTAGAATGCAAACTATGAATATATCTTTTAAAAATTGATTCTTAATGTAAAAACATAAAATTTATACATATTAATGGGTACCATGTAATGTTTTGTTTTGTTACATACATACATTACACAATGTTTCAATCAGGTTAAATAAATTTATTTCCTCAAAAACTTATCATTTCTTTATGGTAAAAACTTTCAAAATTCTTTCATCGAGTTTTTCAAAAAAGTACAGTCTTTATTGTTACCTATAGTTACCTACTATGCAATAGCACACCAGAAATTCCTGCTGCTACCTAATTATAGCTTAGTACCCATTGCCCCACAGTTTCCTATCCATCCCTTTCCCCCTACTCTCCCCAGCCTCTGGCGACCAACATTCTACTTTCAACTTCTACCAGATCAACTATGCAAGATTCTAGATATAAATGAGATCATATGTCTTGTCTTTCTGTGACTGACTTATGTAACTTAATAATACACTAATCTCTATTTCTATCCATATTTCCACAACTAACAGGATATCCTTCTTTTGATGACTGTATAGTATGTCATTGTGTACATGTACCACATTTTCTTCATCCATTCATCAGTTCCTGAACACTTAAGTGATTGTGAATACTGCTGCAATGAACATGAAAGTGCAGATATCTCTTTGATAAACTGATTTAATTTCCTTTGGATATATACCCAGCAGTGGGATTGCTGGAGCATATGGCTGTTCTATTTTTGAGTTTTTGAGGAAGCTCCATTCTGTTTCCCATAATGGCTGTACTAATTTATATTCCTACCAACAGTGTGCAACGTTTCTCTCTCTCTCTCTTTTTTTTCCCCACATGCTTACCAGTGCTTGTTTTTCATATATATATTATAATATCCTTTCATACTAGGGTGGAGTGATATCTCACTAGGGCTTTTATTTGCATTTCCATGATAGTTAGTAAGGTTGAATTTTTTTAATTTTTGCTTTTTTATTAGTCTGTCTTTTGAAAAATGTCTATTTACGTATATTACCCATTTTTAATTTTTTCCCTATTGAATTCCATATACATTCTGGACTTTAGCCTCTTGTTAGATGTATACTTTGCAAATATTTTATTCCATGCTCTGAATTATCTTCATTCTGTTGATTATTTCCTTGCCTGTATAAAAGATTTTTAGCCTGATGTAATACCTTTTGTCCATTTTAACTTTTATTTCCTGTGCTTTTGGGGTATTTTTTTTTTTAAAAATTCCTTGACAATTCCAATGTTCTGAAGCACATGTGCATATCAAATTTCCGCACCATGATTTATTGAAAAGCTTGATCTTTCTCCAATGTGTAGTCTTAGAACTTTTTTGAAAATCACATCTGGGTGTTGGTTGACTTCTAGGTACTCTCTTTTGTTCCATTGGTCTCTGTATCTGTTTACATGCCAATACCATGCTATTTTATTACTACAGCTTCACAGTATGTTTTGAAGTCTGGTAATGTAATGCATTCTGCTTTTTTCTTTTTGTTGAAGGTGGCTTAGGCTATTAGCAGTGTTTTTTGTTTTGTATTCTGCATCCATTTTAGAATAGTTTCTTGTTTTATGAAGAATATCATTGGCATTTTGATAGAGATTGCATTTGAATCTATAAATCATTTTGGAGAGTGTGGATATTTTAACAATATTGATTCTTTAAATCCATGAACATGGGATATATTTTGATTTTCCTTTATCCTTTTCAATTTCTTTCATCAATGTTTTATAATTTTCATTGTAGGTATCTTTCATTTTTGTTAAATTTATTCTTAGGTAGATTACTTTCTTTTTGGACCTATTGCAAATGGGATTACTTTCTTGATTTCCATTTTAGATAATTCACTGTTAGCATATAGCAATGCTACTGATTTTTATATTTTGATTTTGAATATTGCAACTTTGCTAAATTCAGTTTTTAGTTCTAATGATTCTTGGTGGAATTTTTCCGGGTTACTCTATATAAGATCATGTCATCTCCAAATAGTGAATATTTGACATCTTCTCTTCTAATTTGCCTTATTGTTCTTGCTCTTGTTCTTGTTTGATTGCTCTGGGTAGGACTTCAAGAACTGTATTGAGGGCTGGGGTTGTGGTTCAGTGGTAGAGTACTTGCCTAGTATGTGTGGGGCACAGGGTTCGATTCTCAGCACCATATATAAATGAATAATAAAGATCATAAACAAATAAATGATAAACTAAAAAGACTACACAAAAGATCAATGAAAGAAAAAACTGGCTCTTTAANATATATATATATATATATATATACACAGATATATAACTATATTGAATAAAAGTTGTTAAAGTGGGCATTCTTGCCCTGTTCCAGGACTTTGAAAGTTTCAGCATTTTCCCATTCAGTATAATATTAGCTATTGGATTATTATAAATGCCCCTTTTATGTTGAGATATATTCTTTCTGTACCTAATTTGTTCCATGTTTTTAATCACATAGCAGTATTAAATTTTTTTAATAACTTTTCTACCTCTAATGAAATCATCATATGGTTTTTCTCCTTCATTCTATTGATGTGGTTGGTGTATCATATTTATTGATTTGCACACATTGAACCATCCTTGCATCCTTGTTATGAATCCCACTGATCATGGTGAGTAATACTTCCAATGTGCTGTTGGATGTGGTTTGCTAGTATGTTGCTGAGGAATTTTTGTGTCTGTTGTTATATAGTTTTTTTTTTTTTGTTGTTGTTGTTGTTATATAGTTTTATGGTTTTGATTTCAGGGTAATGCTGATCTCATAGAATGTATTCAGAGGAATTCCTCTCTTTTCTAATTTTTGGAATAATTTAACATGCATTGGTAATAGTTCATCTTTAAATGTTTGGTAAAATGCATCAGTGCTGTCTTCTGGTCCTTGGCTTTTCTTTGATAGGATGCTTTTAATTATTGATTCTGTATTGTTACTTGTTATTGGTTTGTTGAGGTTTTCAGTTTTATTCTGATTCAATCTTGTTAAAGTGTATATATATATAGGAGTTTGTCTGCTTCTTCCAGGTTATCAAATTTGTTGGCATATAATTTTTCATAATAATCTCTAATAATATTTTGTGTTTCTGTGTGTCAGCTGTAATGTTTTCCTTTTGGTCTCTGATTTTATTTGAGTCTTCTTTTTCATTTTCTTTGTATTTTTAAGGTTTTTGTCTATTTTGTTTATCTTTTTAAAGAGCCAGTTTTTTCTTTCATTGATCTTTTGTGTAGTCTTTTTAGTTTATCATTTATTTGTTTATGATCTTTATTATTCATTTCCTTCCACTAATTTTTTTTCTCGTTTTTCTAGTTCCTTGAGTTGCAGTAATAGATTGGTTTTGGCAGGGGGAGGGAATCTATTGTGTGTGTGTGTGTGTTTTAATATGAGAACTGATTAGTATAAACTTTGCTTGATATTCCTTTATAGGTATTACTATGTTATGTCCCCATTTTCATTTGTTGTAAGAAATTTTTAAATTTCTTTTTGATTTCTTCATTGATCCACTTGTTGTTCTAAAGTAACTTGTTTAATTTACATGTATCTGCATAGTTTCCAAGGCTTTTTTATTATTGATTTCTAGCTTTATTGCATTGTGGTCAGAAGAGATATTCAATATGATTTAAATTTTTAAAATTTATTGAGACTTGTTTTGTGGCCTAGTTTATGATATATACTAGAGAATGTTCCATGTGCTTAAAAGAAAAAAGTTTATTCAGTAGCCATTGGATGGAGTGTTCCACAGAAGTCTGTAGATTCAATCAGTCTAGGATGCAACTTAACTGTGCTTTTTTATTGTTGCTGATTTTTCTGTCTGGATGATCTGTCCATTGCTAAAAATGGATGTTAAAATCCCCAAATAGTATGTCAGAGTTCATCTTTCCCCATAGATCTATTAATATTTACTTTACATACTTGGTGACTCTAATATTTGCTGCATATATATTTATAATTTTTTTTGCTGAATTGATCTTTTTTATTGTTACATAATAGCTTTTCTTTCCATTTTTTTAATAGAATAAAGAATGGCTAAACCTGATTACTTTTGGATTCCATTTTCATAAAATATCTTAGTCCATCCCTTCACTTTAATTTGTATGTTTTCTTAGTGGTAAAGTAAGTTTCTTGTAAGCCATATGTTTGAGTCTTATTTTTTAAAAAATCTTTTATTGATTTTATTTTTTTTACAATACACATCAGCAATGGAAAGCATCACAATTCTTATTACACATATAGAGTACAATTTTTCATATCTCTGTATATAAAGTATGTTCACGCCGATTTATGCCTTTATACATGTACTTTGTTTTTTTTGCATTACAATTCTTAATACTATATATATATATATATATATATATATATATATATATCACAATTTTTCGTATCTCTGTTTGTATATAAAGTATGTTGATACCCAATTCAAGTCTTCATACATGTACTTTGTATAATGATGTCCACCACATTCCACCATCTTTGCTAATCCCCTGCCCCTTCCCTTTCCCTCCCACCCCTCTTCCCTATCTAGAATTCATCTAAGCCTCCCATGCTCTCCCTCCCAGTTCCACTATGAGTCAACCTCCTTATATCAGAGAAAACATTTGGCATTTGTTTTTTGAGGATTGACTGACTTCACTTAGCATTATTTTCTCCAGCACCATCCATTTACCTGCAAATGCCATGATTTTGTTCTTTTTTTAATGCTGAGTAAAATTCCATTGTGTATATATGCCACATTTTTTAATCCATTCATTTTAACCCATTCAGTAACTCTGTCTTCTGGTTGGAGAATTTAATCTATTTATATTTAAGGTAATTATCAATAGGTAAGGTCTTACTACAGCCATTCTGTAATTTATTTTTTACTTTTGTTGTAGTTCCTTTCTTCCACCCTCTGTTATAGTGATTTACTGTAGCACTGTATTTTGATTTTTGAATACTATTTTTGGTTTGTCTATTATAGATTTTTGTTGTATGGTTACCATGAATCTTATACAAAACATCTTTTGTGTATAACAAGATAATTTTAAATGATATCAATTTAACATGATCATAAAATAAGAGAAACAAAATAGGAAAATATACTCCATATTTGCAGTTCATTCCTCCCCAGATTTTGAATTTTCAATACCTCATTTTATATTTTTTCAATATTGCTGATAGCTCAACATATTAATGTGATTTTCTAATTTTAATTATTTTTGTTTTTAGTCTCCATACCAAATATATGAATGGTTCACAAACATGCTTACACAATTAGAGAATTCTGAATTACTGTGCCTGTCCTTCCAGAAAGTCTAAGCAGGCTGCTTATTTTCTCTAAGCCTAGAGTCTCTTCCACTATTTCAGAACTGACTGGTACCCAGGTGCAGATTTGCTGGAGCCTGATATTTGTGTATTGTCACTGTTTCAATTCTTGAAGGTTATCTAAGCAAAGATTTGTCCCATATATATTGTTGGTGTATGTGAAAAGAACCAGGAGAATATACAGAAGAGTAATCTGTTGCTACAAGTGTCTACTAAGGGTCAGGTCATCTCAGATGCCTCTTCCACAGTTACCAGCCTGTGTTCAGGTACTACATATTCTGCCTACCTCTGGGTACAGTCACCATAGTTGTCCAGCTCCAGGCTACTATATCAGACCTATGGCCAACAAGACATCAAGCTGTGTCCACACTCTTGAGACCACCAACACGAGTAATGTGAGGTAGAGCCAAGACCCACACTGATATGAGCTGCTTAATATTGAGGTGGACTCACAGCCTAGATTACTTCAACTAGTCATAAGTGATACTAGCTGAAATAAAAGTCCAATAGACGGTTACATGTCTTTTTCTGGCACTGAAGCTGTTCCAGAGGCTCCATCTATATAAAGTCCTGGGAGTGGGGCCCACAGAATCTGCCCAGTGTTAATTTTAATCAGATAAGGACTAAGTTCCAGGGCAAAGTCTTGTGTTACTATCCATAGTGAATGGAATCTTGCACCATTCTATACTGCCTGAAGTTAGTGTAGTCTTGGTGAAGTAGTCTCCTGGCTACCTAAACTGATGCTAAGCTGGGTCATACCTGAGTCTCATAGCTGCAAGGACCAGAAACAGTTTCAAGGATGCACTGAGTGTCATGACACAGCTGATGGTGATGCAGGCTAAAACACAAATTCATCTAACTCAGTGCAGGTCTCTGTCTAGTGAAGGAGCAGTTCTAGAGCCCCATTTATGAGCCCAGACCAGGCCTAGCTGTTCTGCCTAAGGTGGGGAATGAGTGGTGGAGACAGTCCCCTGGTCACCAAGGCTGATGCCAAATAGCCTCAGAGACCTTTACAGTCTCACGGGGAGTGTGGGCGTACCCTGGGTTTACTCTAAGAATGGAAATGATACAAGCTATAATGCAGGGCTACCCCGTTGGCACATGGGTCTCTGCCTGATGCCAGAGACAATCCAGCGTCTCTGTTTGTGAGCTTTCACCTACATATAGGGCTTTCAGTTTCTACCAGATCCTAGGACTCACTTCAGTAGGCCTGACACTGAAGTTTAGTTTAGCTCCAAGGCAAAACCCCTGATGGTTTTCATGCCCTATTTATTCCCAGCAAGAGGAGTCCTGCATCTTGCTGCCACTCAAGATTGGAAGACAGTTGGGAGGCACACAGCCACCTCATGGCCTAGAGTCATTCTAGCAGCTTTAATCCACAGTGGTAGTGGTTGTGGGGCTTTACCCCCATTAGGTTTTGTCATAGCAGGACTGGTATTAGATTTCTATCTCTCCATTCTCCAAGTGGGTGGTGTCCTGTCCACACTGAGCTGCTGGGAGTCAGGGAGGAGTAACACAGGCAGCTCTTTCCTTCCTGCCTTCTTCAATATGTATTTTCCTTTTGCTCTACTAAAAATAGGTTCACTGGTTTCTCACCTGATTTCCTTAGCTGTCATGAAGGTAGTTTGGTGCATGAACAACTATTCAATTGGGTGTGTCTGTGGGGAGAAGATCTTAGTTGCCATCCCAGTCTGCCTCTGGAAACATCTTGCTGAGAAATTCTAGGTATTTTGTGCTGTTTTTCCTCTCTGTACTTTTTTATAAAAGGGATTGGAAAGCAATTTGACCACTGCTGTAGTAACAGTAATTGGAGTAACACATTCATTGCTACTAATGAATTCTGATTTATGACCAACTCAGAGCACTGCAGCAAAAGAATGATGGCTTTACTTATTTCCATAATGAAAGGAATCAAACACGGATGTCTACTTGCTAGTATATGTATATCAGCATTGACTCAAATTGAAATCAAAAAAACGTGTAAAATTCAGAAGACATAGCCTGTCCTAAATATCCCAATAAATTTAACAAATCATATTTTTCTTTTTTAAAAAATGTACATATGATTTGCATGCATATATGAGTTTGTTGGGATTAACCCAAATACTCTGTATAAACATAAAGCTCTAATAATAAAAAAAGGGGGAAAAACTTATATATAAATAGGTGAGAGAGATCTTATATTTCTATTTCTTTCAAAAATCTTTCTAGTTGGTAATGCTAGACATATTAATCCTTGGTTTCTAGTCAGTGAAAAAATTAAAATTGATAAGATCATCATGAAGCCATATATTTTATAGGGACCATCAAATTAAATTTATTTCAGATTTTTAGTCAAAGGGGAAAATGTACTTACTATTCAAGTATAAAAACTTAGCCAAAAACAAGGGAAAAAAGTCATAACCTTAAAACTTTTGTGGAAAATCATATATGAATCTATTAAGGTTACATGTCTTTTGTATGTCTTTTGCAGTATTCCAATTGCAGAGTGCACAATGTGTCATCCTTATTGAACTTTAGAAAATCATACTTAAGGAATCAAGTATGGGAAACAACACAAAAATACAGCAAATGTATTGTTTTCCTCATATCTCAGCAATGAGATAAGTTCTTAAGTGTCTATGTAAAAATGTTTTGAATTTTAAAAATATGCAAATGGTCTTATATTCAGAATTGTTGGTAACAGTAAGTTTTGTTTTTTTTGTTTATTTAATTTTTGTGATGGGATCTCATTATATTGCCCAGGATGTCCTTGGACTCACAATCCTTCATCTCGGCCTCCCAAGTTGCTGTGATCACAGGTATATACATACCACTGTGCCCAGCAGCATTGAGTTTTATTTTAAAAGACTAATTGCTGGAAGCAACCAACAGTTTAAATAAATATATTTTGTTCTTAAGTAATTGATATTTTCTTTGTTTTAAACCTAAGTGAATAAACACACTTATTGGGTTTGATTCAAATCTATAATTTACCCCTGTCCTTCCTAATCTATAAGAGTAATTCAGATCAATTGATACTATTCTTCACTCCTAAAAAGCATTAATATTGAAATGTAGATATTATCATAATGAGATTTTACCATTTGCAAGAAATACCTAAGTAATATTTACCCAAGGACTAAGGATATAGCTCATTGGTACTTTGTGCAGCATGCTCAAGGCCCTTGGTTCAATCCCTAACACTGTCATTTTTGTTTGTTTGTTGTTTTATTTTATTTTTTTAACCAAAGACCTTTAGTGTCAGGTAAGATGAGAACAGGACAAAATTATCATTTAAAATTTATTTCTGCCTAGTGTTATGCCAAAATGATTTTTTAAAAATTGAAAGTTATGCTCAACCATTCTGAACTGATGGGATAATGCAGAAAGTTTATTTATTTCCTAATTAGTCAAATTATCTTTGAAAGTTTTGTTTTGAAATAATTGAAAGTTACAGAAAGTTGCAAAAATAGTGTAGAACTTTTGTATAACCTTCGCTCAACTTTCTCTAATGTTTACATCTTGCATAGCATGTTGATCAAAACTAAGAAATTAATATTAGTGTCATGCTATTGACTCAATACAGACTTTATTCAGATTTTATCATGTTTTCATCATTAGGTCAATTAAGATTCTTATTTTGCTTGTTCCTGGATCTAATTGAGAATATCGCAACACAGGTAGTAGAAATATCTTCTTAGTTTCCTCCAAAATATGATAGGTTCTTCAGCTGTGCTTTATATATTTATTTATTTTGGTGACTTTTACACTCTCGAAAAGTACTTAAGTTATTTTGTAGACTGACCTTCAATCTATACTGGCCTGATGTGCCTCATAATTATACTAAGTTTCCACCTTCTTGACAAGGATACTACAGAAATGGTCCACCTTTCTCATTTGTATCATCATGAGATATATGATGTTTATATATTATGGTATTCTTAAGGAAGTGCCAAATGAGTTTTTTACTATAAAGTCCCTATTTTTCTCTTTGTAATTAGTAAGTATCTTGGGGGAGATTTTTAAGGCTATGCAAATATTCTGTTCCCCCCCCCTCAAACTTTTGTCCTCTAATTTTATTTTATATCCATTGGTGGATCTGGTTTAAAATAGTGATTATTATTATCTCCTGGTGGTGATTTTCTATTTTCTGTAATCTTTCTACACTTATACCTTGTAATTATTTTATATGGAAAAGCTATCCCCGTTTCCCCCAATTATTTTTATTCACCCGTTTAATTATTTCAGTATGGACTCATGGATGCTTATTCAAAAGATCATAATTCATGGCTATCATCATTCATTTCATTATTTGCTTTGTCACAAGTTTGACCATGCAGAGTTCTTTTGAGCTAGTGCTTGTACTATTTCAACATGCTCCATCTTTTCTGAGTACTTCATTACTTTGCAATATACCAGACTCACTTTGATTTTCAACATCTCAGACTTGTAGCAACCACTTTACCAAGAAGCCATGATTTCTTTTGTTGAAAAATCATGCTTAGGAATTAAGATCTGGCTTCTATATAGGCTCATTGCTAGTGGGGTACCAATGCTTCTGATGTTTATCAGTAATCAGAGTTGTAAAATAAATGTGTATATAATAACACATGCATATTCATACATTTATTTTTTATTTTTGTATTTAGTTATATACATAAAGCTAGTTTTATATAAAAGAAGTGAGTTCATACTTATACCTTCAATTCCAAGCCAGTACTATCAAGGCTCATGTTAGCCTTCCTTCTTCCTTATTTGTAACTTTTTTCCCTGATAATAAGAAATCTGGCTCTCATTTTCTATGTTATATTACCTACTTGATTAACCATAGCATATACAAAAATTAGTTCCAGATTGGCTAGTCCATTCCCTTGTAGAAATAAATTTCCTAACTATAGTGTTTCTGTAGAGTGCCTTTTATCTTTAGCCTTATAAGATTCAGCCAAATACTGTTTTAAAAAATAACTTAGGTAAATTATTTTCCTTTGCCCCAAATTCCCTGTGGTTGTGTTATTCATTTGCAATACAGTTGGTTCGTTTCTGCAGTTTTTATTTCATTTTGGATTCTCTCCACTTCCTGGTTGATGTTTTTAAAAATTTACATTATTATTTCTGTGTGGTATGCATGAGGCTATGGGTTTGGAGAATATATAGGACTACTTATCTACTACTACAGTTAATATATCAATAATTTTATTACTCTCAAAAACCATCATGCTGCCTCATTGTAAAAATACTCTTTAACACTTTGTTTCCTGGTCCTGATTTTTTACTGCTGTAATTTTGCCCATCAGTACATCAAATAAAATAAATGCAATAATATACTATGTACACTTTAGGCTATAGCTTGTTTCACTTAGCAAAATTTATTTAAGACTCATTCATGTGTTTGAATGAATAACTTGTTTTTTGTTATTAAGTCGTATTTTATAGTATTGCTGGACCATGAATTGATTATTCATTCACTAGTTAAAGAAAATCTAGGTTGTTTCTTGGATTTGGCAATTATAAATAAAGACTTCTCAAAAGAGTGACATACAGTATTTTAGGATTATACTGTTTTCAAAGGGGGGTGGCATATGTGAGTACTTAAGTAGTGGCATCTCCTTGTCATATGGTAAGAGTATATTAAACTTTATAGGAAACTACCAAAGTCTTTTCTGGAAGGTCTGTTATTTTTCATTCTCCCCAGCAAAGTGTGAGAGTTCCAGCTGCTCTGCCTCCTCACCAGCACTTACTAGTATCATCATCCTCATTATAGACAGAAATGGAGATTGGAGATATTAAAAACTAAAGTCACAAAGACAGTCTCAGGGCTAACATTTGAACCCATGTCCAATGGGTTCAAATTCAGTTATTTTTCTACTGCCTCTTTTCATCAGAACGATTATTTGTTCACTTTTATTCATACACATAGATCTTTAGAGTTACTTTTTCAAAGAAAATTTATTTCTTAATCATCCCAATGACTTTAAAAACTAGTAAGGATAGTCATTAATAATTGTCTTTCCCTATGAGGAAGATGAATTTCAAAGGAATTGGTGAAGATATATACAGTGTGTTTCAATGAGTGGGCCAGAACTAACACCAGTCATTCTATTCTAGGGCACAAACCACATAGAAGGCAAAATATTCTTGCTTTTTATGTACTAAATCAAAATGTCAGGCTCCTTTTCTTCTTCATGAAACAGGTAGTTCTCATCACCTCTGAAGAACAGGAAGTCCACAAAGCATGCATCTGTAAAATATTAATAGAAATAGTGTCAGGGGATGTGGAAAATATAGTGAGAGTCAAAGACAATCTAAGAATCTTATGTGCACATGTCCCCTCATCTCCTCCTGTAGGAACTTCAGACAAAACTGGAAGAAGTTCAAATGGTTTGGCCTGCCTCCCCCCACCTCTTTTTAAAAATTCCTTTTTCTGGGATACTCTGGCCAAAGACTAACAAGCAGTGAAATGGCAAAAGGCAGGCAGCAGGCAGGAAAAGTAGAAGCAAATGGCTGGGGTAAAACACAAACTGTATGATTAGGCTCTGAATAATCAGGATTGGATTGGAGCTTGTTATACATATTCCATGGTCATAATTTGATATTTGCAACAAAAAGGAAAAGAAGAATTCCTCTTAAAAAAAATAACTAGAAAACAAGTCAGTGTTCAGTGTTGACTGGGGATATCTACCTTTCTTTCTCACTCAAAATATCATTCATTTACCTTTCTGATCTTCTCTGGGCAATCTAGTTACTTGCACTTAGCACATTTGAGGAAAATAAAGAGTGACTCACATTATCATTTTAATGGTGCATGGATTCTTTCATTATGTAGTTGGTTCACATACATCAACATTTTAAATTTTGGACATTCTAAAATACATTTGGCAAACTGCTAAGGAGAAAACCGTCTGTGAGCCTGCAGGAACTAAACCTGGTACATGTCTGAACAAATGCAGAAGCCCATTTGTGCTGTTCAGTTTTACAAGTTATGTAGCTTTGTGTGACCTTTTAAAAAATATTCAAGCAATTTTGAAATATCATTAAAAGGTGATCAGTGATAATTGTCTTAACGATAGTATTCACATGGAAAAAAAATATTGTTAAGTAGAACCTTTTCCTAACCTCTGATATGATTCTTAAAGGCTCTTTAAAATAATAATAATAAAAAACATTAGACATCTGAAAGTTACTTATTAAAGGCCAAATGAAAAGACAACTTGCAAAGGGGCTTTTAATTTCATAATGATTCAGGTTTGGGGGCATGAAATAAGACCTAAGACCAGCTCTTAATTATTTATAGATTGGTTCTTCGGTCTGTATGCTATTCAGTCTCCTTACTTAGGCTAGGAGGGCAGGAATAGGTAGAGAAACTGAAATAAATCAGCCTCTTTATATTTTAACATCAGCAATAAAAAGTCTGGTGTGATAAAAAGTTTTAGAATTATCTATACCATTTGACCTACATTACTGTGGATAATTGAAAGCATATCATGATTGAAATGGGGAAATAATTCATTGATTGAGTAACGGCTGTGTCAGATACTGTGTTGGTCTCTTTGTATATATAATATCCTTTGTGTTAAAAGCAATTATATGTGTTATTTATTATTATCTTCTCACACATAGGTGGAAACTAGGGCAGTGTTGTTTGAAATCATCAAGTCAAATGGGCAGTAAATAGCAAGTTTAAAATTAAAATGAGGTAGGCAGACCTGCGACCGAACAGCAGAACAGGCCCAGAAGCCCACTGACGTGGTAGACACGTCACCCCAATTTGAGGAGGGGCAGAGCAGAGGCGCTGCCTAAGCCTGCAAGGTAGGCAGACCTGCAACCTGGAGAACAGGCCCAGCGGCCCACCAGCTTGGTAGACAGATCACCCCTATTGGAGGAGGGGCTCAGCTGTTGCCTGCAAGGTAGGCAGACCACGCGACCTGGAGAAGGGGCCCAGTGGCCCGCCGGCGTGATAGACAGATCACCCCAATTGGAGGAGGAGCTCAGCCGCCGCCCGCCAATGCAAGGGAGACTTTGCAATTATACAAGAGCAATATAAATATATAGGGGGAAAATTCAATAACGCAACAGTTTCACCAAGCAGAAAGAAACTCGAGCAATATGAAAAGAAAAGGAAACAAAGGACCACAAGCAATGCAGTTAAACTCAACTTTAGAAGAGGTAATAGTTGCAGCAGATGGAATGTCAGATAAAGAATTCAGGATTTACATGCTTCAGATGATCTGGAATCTCAAGGAAGACATTAGACAGCAAAATCAGACAATGAAAGATCACTTCGACAATGAATTACACAAACAAATCCAAGAAGCAAAAGATCAACTATACAGGGAGATAGAGGTTATAAAAAACAAACAAACAGAAATCCTAGAAATGCAGGAAGCAATAAACCAACTTAAAAACTCAAATGAGAATACTACCAGCAGAGTAGAACACTTAGAAAATAGAACATCAGACAATGAAGACAAAGTATTTCAACTTGAAAAGAACATAGACAACTCAGCAAGACTGTTAAGAAACCATGAGCAGAACATCCAAGAAATACGGGATAACATTAAGAGACCAAACTTAAGAGTCATTGGGATATAAACAACCTAAACAGACCAATATCAATTGAGGAAATAGAAGAAGCCATCAAAAGACTACCAACTAAGAAAAGCCCAGGACCGGATGGGTATACAGCAGAGTTTTACAAAACCTTTAAAGAAGAACTAATACCAATACTTTTCAAGCTATTCCAGGAAATAGAAAAAGAGGGAGAACTTCCAAATTCATTCTACGAGGCCAACATCACCCTGATTCCTAAACCAGACTAAGACAATTCAAAGAAAAAAAAAACTACAGACCAATATTCTAATGAATCTAGATGCAAAAATCCTCAATAAAATTCTGGCGAATCGGATACAAAAACATATCAAAATAATTGTGCACCATGAACAAGTAGGATTCATCCCTGGGATGCAAGCCTGGTTCAATATACGGAAATCAATAAATGTTATTCACATATCAATAGACTTAAAGATAAGAACCATATGATCATCTCGATAGATGCAGAAAAAGCATTTGACAAAGTACAGCATCCCTTTATGTTCAAAACTCTAGAAAAACTAGGGATAACAGGAACACACCTCAATATTGTAAAAGCTATCTATGCTAAGCCTCAGGCTAGCATTATTCTGAATGGAGAAAAACTGAAGGCATTCCCTCTAAAATCTGNTGGGACTTACTCAAACTAAAAAGTTTTTTCTCAGCAAAAGAAACAATAAGAGAGGTAAATAGGGAGCCTACATCCTGGGAACAAATCTTTACTCCTCACACTTCAGATAGAGCCCTAATATCCAGAGTATACAAGGAACTCAAAAAATTAAACAATAAGAAAACAAATAACCCAATCAACAAATGGGCGAAGGACCTGAACAGACACTTCTCAGAGGAGGACATACAATCAATCAACAAGTACATGAAAAAATGCTCACCATCTCTAGCAGTCAGGGAAATGCAAATCAAAACCACCCTAAGATACCATCTCACTCCAGTAAGATTGGCAGCCATTATGAAGTCAAACAACAACAAGTGCTGGAGAGGATGTGGGGAAAAGGGTACACTTGTACATTGCTGGTGGGACTGCAAATTGGTGCAGCCAATTTGGAAAGCAGTATGGAGATTTCTTGGAAAGCTGGGAATGGAACCACCGTTTGACCCAGCTATTCCCCTTCTAGGTCTATTCCCTAAAGACCTAAAAAGAGCATACAGCAGGGACACTGCTACATCGATGTTCATAGCAGCACAATTCACAATAGCAAGACTGTGGAACCAACCTAGATGCCCTTCAATAGACGAATGGATAAAAAAAAAATGTGGCTTTTATACACAATGGAGTATTACTCTGCATTAAAAAATGACAAAATCATAGAATTTGCAGGGAAATGGATTTCATTAGAGCAGATTATGCTAAGTGAAGCTAGCCAATCCCTAAAAAACAAATGCCAAATGTCTTCTTTGATATAAGGAGAGTAACTAAGAACAGAATAGGGAGGAAGAGCATGAGAAGAAGATTAACATTAAACAGGGATGAGAGGTGGGAGGGAAAGGGAGAGAGATGGGAAATTGCATGGAAATGTTAGGAGAACCTCAGGGTTATACAAAATTACATACAAGAGGAAATGAGGGGTAAGGGAAAAAAAAAACAAGGGGGGGAAATGAATTACAGTAGATGGGGTAGAGAGAGAAGCGGGGAGGGGATGGGAAGGGAGGGGGGATAGCAGAGGATAGGAAAGGCAGCAGAATACAACCGACACTAGTATGGCAATATGTAAATCAGTGGATGTGTAACTGATGTGATTCTGCAATCTGTATACGGCGTAAAAATGGGAGTTCATAACCCACTTGAATCAAAGTGTGAAATATGATATATCAAGAACTATGTAATGTTTTGAACAACCAACAATAAAAATTTTAAAAAATAAATAAAAAAATAAAATTAAAATGAGTCTGGTTTTTCCTACAATCCATGTTCTTTCTTCAGAATTTTTCACTTGTACTATGGCTGTCCCATGATGAACTATATATAATTAAAATAATATTGCAATCCAAACGTAAGAGTTAGAAGTCTGAGATAATTTTGTTTGCACATAATGAGGAGTCCTGACTCCTTTTTTTCTGGGATCTTTTTGTTACACATTGATTGCACAACAATCTGGGGGTGTAGGAGAAAAGGCTTATATCTCTTAGACCCAGTAAATGTAGGTGGTTATTTTTAAGAACTATCCAAATTTAAGTAGAAGGATATTCTTTTCAGTACTACTTATGATACTATAGAATTGTACACCAGGCAAATACTCAGTAGTTAAAAAAAAAGAAGGCAAATAAGTTATAAAATCATCCGTATTTTGATGTAAAAATGCAGTCATTAAAAATACGTTTAAAAGGATATTTACTAAAGAGGGGAAATTCCATAAATTTCAGATGTTCTATAAATATGTATTGAATAAATAAATAAAATACTAAATTCAAAATAAAGTACATCTTAAAAATTCATATGATCTAGCTGGGTGTGGTGGCATATGCCTGTAATCCCTGCAGCTCAGGAGGCTTAGACAGGAGGATCATGAGTTCAAGGCCAGCCTCAGCAACTTAGTGAGATCCTGTCTCAAAATAAAAAAGCCAACAACCAACAAACAAAAGGGACGTGGATGTAGCTGAAGTGATAAAGCACCTCTGGGTAAATTTCCAGAACAACAACAACAAAAAGGACATTATCCAAATTGGGTAACATGAAGAAATAAATCTTTTAGTTTTGCTAAAGGTAAATTTTTTGAAGTACAACATATGTGTTGTACAAATCATTAGTAACTCAACGAATTCTTATAGCTCAATGAAGTTTTACAGAGGGAAACATCCACATGGCTACTACATAGTCAAGAAATAGAAGTCAATGAGAAGCCCTAAAAGTGTCCTCTCTGACCTGGTAACCAACTCAAATAGGACATTTATCTGATTTCTAACAATCTGTATTTTTTCTGACATTCTAGATTATAGTTGTATTTTAATTCTATGTAAATGCTTCCTTTATTATATATTCTTTTTATATCTAACTAATTTCAATAATATTTATGAAAATTTCAATAATATTTATTCCATCCATGAAATTAGACATAGTTGCTACTTACTAATGACATTTATTATTCTCTTGTATATTTACATATTCCTATATATTCTTGAAGGATATTTATTTCCAGTTTTAACAAAGAATGAGTCAATGAACACTTTAACACATGTCTTCTGGTACACAGAAGTGCATTTTTTTATATATGAGTATATTAGTAATAAACAATTATAAATTGAAATTTTAAAATAATACAAATTGAAATAGCACCCAAACTCTTCTAATACATAAAAATCATTCTACGGAACATTAGAGAAATTTTGAGAAGGCCTAAAAATATATTTGGAATGTGACATTTTTCTAGAAATATAAAGGGCCAAAAATGAGATGGCAATATAGAAGAAAAAAATACAAAAGTTTCATACTTTTGAGCCTGCTGTGTCACGTGGGGTTGCATATATCCAGCTTTAGTTGCTGCTCCCAGTTTTTCAAACTAGTTGTACCCATGGGCAGTGTCATCATCAGAGAATGGGAGATCCAGTTATTTCATATCTTACCATCACTTTGAATTGCAGCGTTTTTTTAGAATTTTAACCACTTTGAAGGGTATGGAGTAGTATCTTATTACAATGTTAATTTGCTTTTCCAAATAAACAATGACATTGTTTTCCCGTGTGTAAGGGACATTTCAATCTCTTCATTTGTGAAGAATCTATTCAAGATACTTGTCCATTCTTGGTTTTTCTTTTTTTAGTGACATATAGGAGTTACTTATACATTACGAATCCAGTTCCTTTGTTAGATATGGGTATTTCAGATATCATTTTCTATCATGTGTCTTGATTTTTACTGTCTATGATTTTTTTGTTGTTGCAAAGAAGTTCTTAATTTTAACACGGTCCAGCTTATCCATCTTTTCTTCCAAAATTGAGCTTTTTGTATGCTCTGTAGAAAAGATCAGCAACAAATTAACCTAGATGAACATATAGAGGATTTATTTTTATCCCTCTCAGTAGATATGTGAATCAAAGTTCATATTTTTTACATTTCCACTTTTGACCCAGAGCCAGTCATTGAAAAATCATCCCTTTTCTACCTCACAATTATGTACAGGCTGTATACCTATTGTGTGAATCAAACGAGGATGTATAGGTATGTTTATGGTCTTGTTCTCTTTTCAATGTTTTGTTCTATGAGTCTGCAATCTGTTCTTAGAGGAATAATATAGTATTTGAATTACTGAATCTTTATGATCAACCTTGCTCTTGAGAAGTATGAAGCTTTTGTACACTTTTTCTTTTATATTGCCATCTCATTTTTGGCCCTTTATATTTCTAGAAAAATGTCACATTCCAAATATATTATTAGGCCTTCTCAAAATTTCTCTAATGTTCTGTAGAATAATTTTTATGTATTAGTAGAGTTTGGGTATTATTTCAATTTATATTATTTTAAAATTTCAGTTTTTAATTGTTTATTACTAGTATGTAAAAACACATAGTACTGTACATTTAACCTATATTAAATAATTTTTCTGAATTAGGTATTAATTACTAATATCAATATTAATTATTAATACTGAATATTAAATTGAGTAACAGAAAATTGAGTGATTTATTAAAATAATATATTAATAATTTATATTTAAATTAATTTATTTTTATTTTAATGTATATACACCATGTTGTTAATAAATAATAGCAGCTTTATGTTTTCCTCCAATGTTCATACAATTATTTTTTTCTTTTACCTTGTTAGTGACTGAAACTTTATAAAATTTATTTACTATGTTGAATAGTTTTTCCCCTTGCTTTATTAGTTAACAAATAAAAGCCACATATTAATACAATACCTAATGTGATTTTTTTATATATTTCTAGATTGTAAAATAATTAGATCAAGATAATTAACATATTTATAACCTCACATACTTATCAATTTTGATGATGACAATATTTAAGATACACTCTAATGGCAATTTTCAAGCATACTGTACATTAACTGTGTCACCTTGCTGCCGCAGTCTGGCTGGGCACAATTCAGGAGCCACTTGTCAAAAGAAACTAACTTTATTTTTAGAACCACACACGCCAAACAAAACAGCTCCTCAGGAAAAACCCTCAGAGCCCAACTGCCACCACCGGCTTCCCACAAGCCTCTCAACCTTCCCCACTCCTCCTGCTCTTGAGGCCGATTGGCTGGGTCACATGGGCAGAGGCAAAAAAGGCCCCCAATGAGCAGCTCCGTGGTCTGAAAGGGCAGGGAAACCGCCCAATGAGCATCACCGCAGAGGAGCCAATCAGCTAGAAGTTGCTGGGGCCGCTGTGAGCCAATCATCAGCTGGCAGTCTGAAAGTTTGCTGGGGCCCCTTCGGCTGTGGCTCTCAACATCTCCCCCTCTCTGTTTAAACAACAAGCATGTGGCTTAGGGACCGTGCCTGCCTTAGGTTGTCCAATAGTACATATGGTCCTTAGGTTGGTACCATTGCAATTGGATCTTACCCGTCACTGACTACCGGTCCAGTATACAGCCACACCTGTGGAGAGGTCTTTGTACCAGCGGGGGGGTGAGGTTCTTTGCCTCACCTCTGTTGGCCCCCAAATTTTAGCTGGACGATCATGACAAGCAGAAGGGAGGAAGATACACCAAGCCAATTGACGGCTCCTTTTGGAAAAATTGTACCACCGATGACATCATCAGCAAAAATACCCCAACACTACCACAAGTCGCTGCACCAACAGATAGTTCACAATGCATACAGGTGAGCTCACAATGTGTCCAGGCAAGTTCTGCAAGCAGTTCAGTGATGGCTATTGTAGAAGCTGTAGATTGGTTTTATCTTTGACTTCACCAGCACTGGGATGAAGATAGGAATTCTGGCAATAATGGCTAAAGAAAAAATTATGTAACATTACAGAAGGCACTAAAAGAAAACAATTTTCTTAACAATTTACATTGTCTTCACCGGCACTGGGATGAAGATAGGAATTCTGGCAATAATGGCTAAAGAAAAAATTATGTAACATTACAGAAGGCACTAAAAGAAAACAATTTTCTTAACAATTTACATTGTCTTCACCGGCACTGGGATGAAGATAGGAATTCTGGCAATAATGGCTAAAGAAAAAATTATGTAACATTACAGAAGGCACTAAAAGAAAACAATTTTCTTTTTTTTTTTTTAGAAAACAATTTTCTTAACAATGTACCTTATCTTCAACAGAATTATTAAATATAATGAAAAGGAAAGGTGAAAGTAAACAAACAGATCTGTTAACTTCCTTTTTTGTTCATGTATTAAAACAATCCTCAACAGCTGTTTACCCAATTTAAATTAAGCCATTTAAATCACGTGAAAAAAAAATTATTTGGATCCATTTTTTCATGAGCGCTCATCATATATGGTATATGGACATACGTACATTCAAACATATAACACAAAACACAAGTGTGCACACATAATACATACAACACATAACATAATAGTAAAGGCCTTATAACTTTTTACAGGTGAAATCTCCATTGCAATGTTTAAAAACTCTATAGTCAAAAAATAGAACTGATCAGCAAACTAAAGAAAAAATTATATAACATTCCAGAAGGCACTAAGAGAAAACAATTTTCTTTTTTTTTTTTTTTTTTTAAAGAAACTAACTTTATTTTTAGAACCACACACGCCAAACAAAACAGCTCCTCAGAAAAAACCCTCAGAGCCCAACTGCCACCACCGGCTTCCCACAAGCCTCTCAACCTCCCCTACTCCTCCTGCTCTTGAGGCCGATTGGCTGGGTCGCATGGGCAGAGGCAAAAAAGTCCCCCAATGAGCAGCTCCGTGGTCTGAAAGGGTGGGGAAACAGCCCAATGAGCATCACCACAGAGGAGCCAATCAGCTAGAAGTTGCTGGGGCCGCTGTGAGCCAATCATCAGCTGGCAGTCTGAAAGTTTGCTGGGGCCCCTTCGGCTGTGGCTCTCAACACCTTGCTATATAGCCAGAATATATCCATTATACATCCTGTGTGACTGAGAACATGCACACTTGGACCAATTATTCTTATTTCCCATGCCCCGTTCTGCTCCATGACTCTATAGCTTTTTATGGATTCCACAAGTGAGTGATTTCATGCAGTATTACTTTCTGCACCTGACTTATTTTGCTTTGCATTATTCTCCAGGTTCAAACATGTTGTCACAAATGACTCAATTTCCTTTTGTTTTAAAAGACAAGTAACATTCCATTGAATGCACATAGAGTGTGCATTTTCTCTATTTATTCATCTGCTGATGGATATTTAGGTTGAATCTATAACTAGATTATAGTGAATGATGCTACAATATACATAAGAGTACATTATCATTTTGACATATTGATTTGACTTCTTTTAGATTTATTCCCAGAAGTGAGATTGCTGTATATGTGGCAGTTCTATTCTTAATTTTTTGAGGTACCTCCGTATTGTTTTCCATAATGTCTGTAGCAATTTACATTCCTATCAGGGTTTTCCATTTTTCTCAACATCCTTGCTAACACTTATCATTTTATCCTTTCAATGACAGATGTGAGGTGATATCTCATTGAAGTTTTGATTTCCATTTTCTTGATAATTAGTGATGTTGAACACCTTTTCATATATCTGTTGGCCATTCATAGACCTTCTTTTAGGAAATGTCTATTCAGGTCTTCAGCCCATTGTTTTAAAAAAATTGTTTTTTGCTATTGAGTTGTTTGAGTTCCTTATATATTTTAAATATTAACCAAATGGATGGTTTGAAAATATTTTCTCATTCCATCGGTTGTCTCTTTACTGTTTTTCCTTTGCTGTAGCAGAAGGTTTTTTGTTTTAATGTAATTTGTCAATTTTTGCTTTTGTTTCCTGGGTTGTTTTGGGGATCATTCTCAAAATACTATTCCCTAGATCAATATCAAGAAGACTTTCCCCTGTTTTCTGCAGTAGTTTATATATATATATATATATATGGGTAAATATTTGGTACAGATTTTNTTCAGTATCATTTCTCATTGTGTTTTCTGTCACTTTCTTCCTTCCTTCCTCCCTCCCTCCCTATCCCTCTCCCTCCTCCCTCCCTCCTCTCCCCCATCTTTCTTTCCAGCAGTACTGAGAATGGAACCCAAGAACCCAAGCATACTGGCAAGAACTCTACCACTAAGCTACACTCTTAACTAGAACCACTAATTAAAGAGACTGCTCTTTCCCCTCCTATGTTCTTGACATCACTTTCAAAGATAAATTGAAATAAATATGTGGAATTTTGTTTCTGGGGACCCTATTCCTTTGGTGTGCATGTCTATTTTTATGGCAGTACTATATGTTTTTGATTGTTATAATTTTTAATATAGTCTAAAATCAAGAAATGTGATGACCTCAGTTTTATTTTTATTTATTTATTTATTTTTGGGCTGTAGATTACTTTGGCTATTTGGGATCTTTGTGGCTCATAAAAATTTTAGAATTATTTCTATTTCTATGAAAAATACAACTGGAAATTTGATATAGATAACATTGAATCTGTAGACTACTTTCAGTGGTGTGAACATTTTTAACAATACAAATATTCCTGAAGTTACAATGGAGTTATATCCCAATAAACCATAATTGAAAAATATTATAAGCTGAAATGCATTTAATACGTATAAACTACCAAATGTTATAGCTTAGCAACATAGTACATTGTAAAATATCCATTGCTTAACCTTCTAATCATGTGGTTGACTGGCAGTGGTAGCTTGCTGCCATTGCCCAGCAATGTGAGAGTGTATCATACTGTGTTGAGCTAGCCTGGGGAAAAAAATAAAAATTTGAAACTCAAAGTATGACTTTGAATGAATGTATACCACTTTTGCATTGTTGTAAATTTAAAAAAAATATCAAACCATCATAAGTGGAGAATCATCTGTATAAAATTGTTAAAGAGTTTTCTAGTTCATAAACATGGCGTATCTTTCCATTTATTTTTATTGTGTTCAATTTCTCTCATCAGTGTTTTATGATTTTCAGCATACAAGTCTTGCACTTCCTTGGTTAAACTTACCTAATTATTTTACCCTTTCTGAAAATTTTGTAAGCAGAATTATTATCTTAATTTTTTTTGATAGTTTGCTGTTAGTTTATAGAGACAATACTAATTTTGACATGTTGCTATTGCATCCTGTAAACTTTCTGAACTGAACTTGTTTATTAATAGTAAAAATTCTTTAGTGGAGTCTTCAGAATGTGTGTGTGTGTGTGTATATATATATATATATATATATATATATATATATACACACACACACACATACATATATATATACACACATATTTTATATATAATAAACTATATTACATATACTATGTACATATATTAAATATGGAATTTATTATATATATTATATATGCACAATTACATATATAATTATATTGTCAGCAAACAGAGACAACTTCTTTTCTGATTTCTTTTTCTTGACTAATTAATATTATTATGGCTCCTACTAATGTGTTAAATAGAAGTGATGTACATAAGCATTCTAGTTTTGATCCTGATTTAAGAGAAAACCTTTCAACTTTTCACCATTTAGAGTGATATGAGTTTGTCACATATAGTCTTTTTTTTGTTTGTTTGTAATCAGGAATTGAACCCAGGGGTGCTCAACCACCGATCCACATCCCCAGCTCTTTTTACGTTTTTCTTTTTTTGAGACAGGATCTCCCTAAATTACTTAGGGCCTCACTGAGTTGCTAAGGCTGGCTATGAACTTGCAATCCTCTTGCCTCAACCTCCTGAGCTGCTGGGGATTACAGGGGTGCACGAATATGCCTGGCTCCACATATGATCTTTAAAATGTTGAGGTACATTTTTTTATATACCTAATAATGCCGAATTTTGCCAAATGCTTTTCTGCTTCTATAGAGATAATCATATGATTTCTATAATTCATTATGTTAATGTGGTATATCATTTACTGATTTCCATGTGTCAAGCATATTTGCATTCAGGGATAAATCTCACTTGATAATGGGTGATACATTTAATGTGCTATTGAATTCAGTTTGCTAACAATTTGTTGGGATTTTTACATCCATGTTTATTGGGGATACTGTCCTGTATTTTTCTTATGTTTTATTTACTTGGCTTTGGTATCTGTATAATCTGAGTTTGGAAGAGTTCCGTCCTCTTTAGTTTTTTGGAGGAGTTTGAGAAGTATTGGTGTTAATTCTTTTTGAAATATTTGGTAGAATTCAGCCATGAAGCAATCAGGTTCTGGCTTTTCTTTGACAGGAAATGTTTTATTACTCATTAATATTCATACTCATTGTTGGTTTTTTCAGATTTTCTATTTGCACATGATTCACTGTTGATGGGTTGTATCTAATAATTTATCTATTTCTTTTAGGTTTTCTATATTTTGTGAATATAATTGTTCATAATGACTTCTTATAATTCTTTGTATTTCTTGGTGTGTGTGTGTGTATATATATATACATATGTTTTTAAATGAGACTAACATACACATATATATATATACACACACACATGTCAATATATATATATATATATATATTCCCTCTTCTTTCTTTTTTAGTATAAAGTGTTGTCAATCTTGACTATATTTTCATAAAAGCAACTCTTGGTTTTGTTGACCTTTTCTTTCTTTCTTTTTTTTTTTTTTTTTTGAATCTCTTTTATGTATCACTACTCTGAACTTTGTCCTGCTCTTCCTTCTATTAATGTTGTGTTTATTTTGATCTTAACATTCTAGTTTCTTGAAGTACAACAGGTTATTTATTTGAGCTCTTCTATCTTAATACAGGCATTTATGGCTATAAACTTATCTCTTAGACTGGCTTTTATTGTGTCCTGTGAGACTTGGTATGCTGTGTTTCCATTTCCATTTGTCTCAAGATATTTTTCCCCCTTTTCATAGTTTCTTTGACCCTTTGGTTGTTTTGGAGCATGCTATTTAATTTCTACTTATCTGTGAATTTTTCATGTGTCCTCCTATTACTGGTCTCTAGTTTTGTTTTCCATTTTTGTCAGGAAAGTATTTGATATTATTTGAATCTTCTTAAATTTGTCATGCCTTGTTATGTGTTCTCACATATGATCTGCACAGGAGGATGCATCATGTGCACTTGAAAAGAAATCTGCTGCTTTGGGGTGGAATGCTCTATATATGTCTGTTGGGTTTGTTTGTTCCAATGTGCAGGTCAAGTCCAATGTTTCCCTATTGATTTTCTGTCTGGATAATCTGTCCATTGTGGGAAAAGAAGCATTGAAGTCAGAGCGATTATCATATTGCTGTCTATTTCTCAGTTCAATTAAGTGAATATTTGCTTCATATATTTGTTTGCTTCAATGTTGGGAGCTTATATGCTTAAAATGTTTTATCCTAATGAATTGACCCTTTTATCATTATAAAATGACACTTTTTCTTTCTTGTATTAGTAACATTTATTTCATCTGGTGTAAGTATAAAATCCCATACTCTTTTGTTTTCCATTTGCCTAGAGATTTTTTTTTCTATCTCTTCACTTTCAATCTGTATATTTCTTTAGAGATAAATCTTGTTGTCAGCACATAGTTAGATCTTGTTTTTTTTTTTTGTCTTTTTTTAATCCATTTAGTCACCCTATATCTTTTGATGGACAAATCTAGGCCATTTACATTTAAATAATTATTGATAGGTTACTAATATTTTTAAATTACTTTCTGACTTCCATAAGTTTAAATGTCTTTATTTTTAATTTTAGTTAATGATTCTTTATTGAGATGTGAATATGATTTTTTATCTTTATTAAGATAGTGAATAAGATTGGTGGATTTTTAATGGACTCTATTTTTTAGATCTCTTTTATGTTCACAGAAAAATTGAGTAAAGTTACAGAGATTTTTTCATATACACTATGCCTCCACACATGTTTAGGCTCCCCCATTATCAAAATCCCTTGCGACTTGGTACATTTGTTGTAGTTGATGCACTTATATTGATACAACATTATCACTCAGAGCTTATGGTTTAAATTAGGGTTCGATCTGGGTATTGAATATTCTGTGGGTATGGATAAATGCCTGATGATATGTATTCACCATTATTTATCATACAGTCTAATTCACTGCCTTATAAGTCTCAAGTGCTCTTCCTATTCTTCCCTTCCCATCTCCAACCCTTGGCAAACTCTGGTCTTTATATTGGCTCCATATATACCTTTTCCCACATGTTAAATAATTGGGATTGTGTATTATGTAACCTTTTCAGATTGGCTTCTTTCACTTAGTAGTATACATTTAAGGTTCCTCCAAGTTTTTTCATGAATTTATAACTCATTTAATTTTAGTGCTGAATAATATTCCATTGCTTTGATTTACCACAGCTTATATATCCACTCCTAATATATCCATCTCCTAATGGACATTTTGGTTGCTTCCAAGTTTCAGCAATTATGAATAAAACTGCTATAAACATCCATGTGTAGGATTTTGTGTGGGCATGAATTTTCAACTCCTTTGGCTAAATACCAAAAAGCCCAGTTCCTGGATCATATGCTAAGAGTATGTTTAGTTTTCTAAGAAACCACTAAACTGTCTTCCAAAGTGATTTTATGATTTTGCATTCCACCAGCAATGAATAAGAGTTCTTGTTCCACATCCTCACCAGCATTTGGTGTTGTCAGTGTTCTGGATTTTGGCCATGCTAATAGGTATGGAGGGGTTTCTCAGTTTCATTTTCATTTTCATCATGACATATGGTGTGAAACATCTTTTCATATGTTTATTTGCCATCTGTATATCTTCTTTGGTGAGGTATCTGTTAAAGTCTTTGGCCCGTTTTTTAATTGGATTATTTATGTTCTTATTGTTGAATTTTAAGAGTTCTTTGTATATTTTAGATTACAGTCCCTTGTCTGACATCTCTATTGCAAATATTTTCCTGCAGTTTATGGCTTGTCTTTTCATTCTCCCCACAGTGTCTTTCACAAAGCAGAATATTTTAATTTTAATGAAGTCCAGATTATTGATTCTTTCTTTCATGGATTATGCCTTTGGTGTTGCAAGTAGAAAGTCATTGCCAAACCCAAGGTCATTTATATTTCCTAAGTTACTTTCTGGGAGTTATATAGTTTTGCATTTTATATTTTGTTCTGTGTTCCATTTTGAGTTAATTTTTGTGACAGGTATAAGGTCTATGTCCTGACTCTCATTTTTCATGTGAATACCTAGTTGTTCCAACACTATTTAAAAAAAAAAAAAAAAAAAAAAAAAGACTGTTTTCTTCATTGTATTGCTTTTGACTTTTTTTTCAAAGATCAGTTGAATATAGTTATACAGGTCTATTTCTGAGCTCTTAATTTTGTTTCATTGATTGATCTGTCTACTCTTTTACCAGTAACACCTATTTTGTTTACTATACTTGTATCCTTTATCTTGAAGTCAAGCAACACAACTTTGCTTTTTCAATATAGTTTTTGACTATTCAAGGTCTCTTGCCTTTCCATATAAACTTTAGAATAAGTTTATTGATATTCAAAAAATAACTTGCATTGAGTCTACAGCTCAAGTTGGGAAGAACTGGTATCTTGACAATATTGAGTCTTCCTACCCATGAGTATGAAATCTCTCTCCATTTATTTATTTTATTTTTTTCATCAGAGTTTTGTCATTTTCCTCATAGAAATCTTGTTCTTTATTATATTTATAATTAAGTTTTTTGGGGGAAACATAAATAGTAGTTGCTGAATTCATTGCTGTTATAAAGGAAAAGTGGTTGACTTTTTTGTATTAACCTTATATCCTGCAACCCTGTTAAAGTTGCTTTTTAGTTTAAGGAGATGTATTCAGTCAATTCTTTTGGGTTTTCTTCATAGAGAATAAGAATAATATCAACTTCAGGAAAAGAAAGTCTTTTATTTTTAAATTTCCAACCTATAATCCCTTTCTCTTATTTTCTGATTGCATTAGGTAGACTTGCAACGTAATGTTGAAAAGTCATAGTGAGAAAGGACATCCTTGTTCTATTCCTGATCTGATAGGGAAAACTTGGAGTTTACCATCATTACATATAATTTAGCTAAAGGTTTGTTTCTTTATTGTTGTTTGTTTTTTTGTACCAGGGATCAAAACCAGGGGTGCTTGACCACTGAGAGCCACAACTCCAGCCCTTTTGATTTTATTTTAACTTTTGACACAGGGTCTTGCTAATTGTATAGGGCCTCGCTAAATTGCTGAGTTTGGCTCAGAACTTTCAATCCTTCTGCCTCAGCCTCCTGAGGCACTTGGATTACAGGCATTCACCACCACACTTGGCAGCTATAGGATTTTTAAAATAGATATTCTTTATCAGGTTGAGAAAGTTTCCCTCTATTACTAATTTACTGAGAGTTTTTATAATAAATGGGGTTTTCTATTCTGCAAATTGTCTTTTCTGCATTTATTATTTGTGCATATATAATCATAGTTTTTTTGTCTTTAATTATGCAGCAATTGATTTTCAAATGTTGAACCAGTCTTGCATTCTTGGGGTAAATCCTACTTGGTCATGTTGTGTAATTTTTATCACATATTGTCTTACTCAATTTACTATTGCATGGAATTTTTTGTAGCTATGTTCATGAGAGATTTTGGTCTATAGTTTTCTTGTAATATCTGTCTGGTTTTGCTATTAGGGTAATGGTACTTTCATAGAATGAGTCAGTAACTATTCCCTATATTTTCATATTCTGAAAGAGACTGTAGAGAATTTGTTTAAATTCTTCCTTAAATGTTTGGTAGAATTCATCAATGAACTCATCTGAACCTAGTGTTTCACTATTAAATTTTTAAAACTAACCCTGCATTCCTGAGGAGAAAACAACTTCTTGGTGATGTATTTTTAAAATTGTATTGCTAGATTTTACTGAATCTCTGAATCAACATTCATGATTTTATTTCTTTTTTATAATAACTTCTCATATTTTGGCATCAAGATTAAGCTTGTCTCAAAAACAATTATGTTTTTCTTTTTCTTGAAGACTTGGTATAAAATTGATGCTATTTTTTTTTTTTTTGATACCAGGGATCGAACCCAAGGGCACTCAACCAACGATTCACATCCCCAGCCCTTTTCACATTTTATTTTAAGGCAGGATCTTGCTAAATTGCTTATGGCCTCTCTGAGCTGCTGAGGCTGGCTTTGAACTTATGTTGTTCCTGCTTCAGCCTCCTGAGCTGCTGGGAACACATGAGTGTGCTACTGTGTCTGGCTTACTTCTTTCTTAAAAATTTAAAAGACTTTATTAGTGAAGCGCTCTGTGAAGAAAATTTATTTGGGGTAGTATTTAAAAAAAACATTTAAAATATCTTCAATAGATTTAGACTACAGAAATCTTCTCTTTTTGTGCTCATTTTTAGAGATCTGTTTGTAAAACAATTTTGCATTTCACCTAAAATCACATATTTATTGAAAAATTTTGGTCATAATCTCTTGTAATGTTTTTATTATCCATAAATTTTTTTGGATGATAAAAAACGATTTTTAAATGTCATACTCAAAGTTTACCATTAAAGTACATTTTTTTTCTCTTTCAAGAGGCAAACTTTGTGTTCATTTCCTCTTTCTGTGTAATAAATTACCACAAACTTGGTGACTTCAAACTGCACACATTTATTTTCTTACAGTTCTTGAAGCCAAAAATCCAAAATGAATTTTGCTGGGCTGGAATCTTGGTGTCAGGAGGATCGCACTCCTTATAGAAGTTGTAGAGGGTAATCAATTTCCTCGCCTTTTCCAGTTTTTTTTTTTTTTTTTTTGAGTTGCATTTCTTGCCTTTCTTGGCATGTGGTCCCTTCTTCTATCTTCACAGCCAAAAGCGTAGCACCTTGCTTCAGTTGACAAGTTGCCTTCTGTCTCTGTAGTCAAATAATCCTGTTTTGCTCTTATTTCATTTAGGGACCACGAGGATAATCTGGAATAGTCTACCTTTGCTTATATCATTTTCTTGATATGTACACCAGATGTGGGATAGATGGATCCTAAGGTAGACGGGCTTTTAGTTTTTTGAGGAATGTACTCATACTGTTCTCCGTAATGGCTGTAAAATTTACATCCTCACCAATAATAGATGAGTCTTATTATCTCTGCATCCTCACCACTATTTGTCTATCTGTTATTTTTTTTTTTTAAATAGCCATTCTACCAGGTGTTGAGAGCTGTTTTCATATGCTTTTGGTTCTTTGTAATTCTTTTTATGAGAAATGTCTATCCAGATCTTTTGCCCATTTTTAAATTGGATAACTTTTCTAATTGTTGAAAATTTGTGTTCCTTAGATATTCTGGATATTAATCCCTTATCCATTGAATAGTTTGTAAATATTTCTCCCTTTCTGTACGTTGGTCTGTTTACACTATTAGTGTCTCCTTTGCTATACAGAAACTTCTTAGTGTGATATAATCTTCTTTGTCTCTTTTTGTTCTTATTGTCTGTGCTTTTTATTTGTGTGTATTCTTGTGGTTTCACTCATTCTTCTTTTTCTAATCTCCTTTGGCTAGATAATTAAACAATGGATTTTGTGGCCTTTACATTTGCTAATCTGTGCATGCATGGAAGGTTTGAGGATCCATCTAACATACCGTAGGTGCATTTCACAGTTAATACAGAGAATATTCATTATGGCTCAGGAAATTATATTAAATTTTGCTTTTTAATTTTTTTTTTTTTATTTAGAAGGGGTTTACTTAGTTTCCAAACATTCGGGACTATTTGTAGTGATATATTTGCTATTTGATTCCTGCTTAATTTTCCTTAAGTCAAAGTATAATTTTTATCCTTGATTAGTTAGCTTTTAAAATAAGTTTAGTAGACCATGAATTCTGATAAATGTTTCATGGGTTCTTGAAAAAATTTAGCATTTTGGGTGCATATTTTATATATGTCTACATGGTTAAGATAATCATCATGTTCACTTCTCTCTATTGCTGAGAAATGTGTGTCAAAGTCTCCTACAATGACTGCAAATTTTGTATTTCTTATTTGAGTCCTGTTAATTTTTAGCTTCTGTATTTGAAGCTATGTTATTTGCTGGATACAAATTTAGTATTGTTTTAAATTTTAGGTAGCATAACATTTTTCATTGTAAAATGTCCTTTATCCCTATAAATGTTTATGTCTTAAAATATATTTTTGTATTTCATAGATCTACCAGCTTTATTTTAATTAGTATGCATAGGATATCTTTTTATATCTTCTTGCATCACTACTATGTCTTATCTCTTGTAGGCATCAAATAGTTTGGTTTTTAAAAAAATCTAGTGTGAAAAATTCAACCACTTTTCTGTCCTTTCTTTGAGTAATTTTTGTAGTATTGGTATTCTTTCTAAAGAAAGTTAATTAATTTCTGAGATTAAAACATACTTTATGGGCTGGGATTGTGGCTTAGCAGTAGAACGCTCGCCTAGCACGTGCGAGGCCCTGGGTTTGATCCTCAAAACCACATAAAAATAAATAAATAAAAATAAAGATATTGTGTCCAACTTCAACTAAAAAAATAAATATTTTTTAAAAATACTTTTTCTTAGTGAATAGGTATTTAATTACTGGTTTGATTTCTCTATGACTCATAATTTATAAGTGTTTCTCTTTCTTCTTAGTTAATTTTAGTCATCATAGTATTATTACACATTGGTGTATATAGGACATTGGCCTGCCCAGAGGCCTGACCTATGGTTATGTAGAATTATATTTATTAATTTCTGAAACTGAGTTCTAATTTAATTACTCAGTGATTGGAGATTATATGCTTTATTATTTCAATCTTTTGAAGTGTGCTAAAATGAGACTTATGGTCCAGAATGTGTTCAATGTGTCAAAAACTCTCTCATACACTTGTTAAAAAATAATAAGTGTTGGGCCCAGCTAGCTCAGTTGGTAGAGCATGAGACTCTTAATCTCAGCTTTGTGGGTTCGAGCCCCACGTTGGGCGCCAAATTGCGTACATTCCTGTCACTAGTGTGGTCAATTAATCACTAGGCTACCTCAGTTGTGGGGAGTAGAGATGTGGAATCAACACACAGACTCCGGGAGCTGGTGAGAACTGGCTGGTGGCGTCCTATCCAACATCCAGTAGCTCAGTTTATTTTTGGAATGCATACAACTGTTATAGGTTCTGATGGGGCATGCCCATCAATCAAAGGTAAGCAAGATAATATCCATAAGCCAGTCATCTTCTGCCAAATGTAACTGCAGTGTGAGGAAACTCTAAGTATTGCTGTCATAGTAGAAAGCAGTCTGGAAGGGTCTTTGTCCCTAAGGGAGTGGTTTACTGAGTCAGGGGTTTCATGCCCTGAAGCTCCTGACTCTCAGTTTCCTGGCCCGGTAATTTGGCAACGCTAACCACAAGTGCTGAGGATGTGGTTTCACTAACGGCTCGCTAGAGCAGAGTGCCCCATCTTGCAGGCATTCCTGTCAGGCCTGAATGAACGTGGATTCTTCAAGCACTCTGAGCTGCTCATGTCTGCTAGCTGTAACTGAAAGTTATTCCAACAGGCAAGGATGTGGGGAAAAAGGCACACTCATACATTGCTTGTGGGACTGCAAAATGGTGCAACCACTATGGAAAGCAATATGGAGATTCCTCAGAAAACTTGGAATGGAACCACCATTTGACCCAGCTATCCCACTCCTCAGTTTATACCCAAAGGATTTAAAGTCAGCATATTACAGTGACACAGCCACATCAATGTTTATAAGCAGCTCAATTCACAATACCTAAACTATGAAACCAACATAGATATCCTTCAACAGATGACTAGATAAAGAAATATGGTACATACACACAATGGAATATCACTCAGCCTTAAAGAAGAATGAAATTATGGCATTTGCAGGTAAGTGGATGGAGCTGGAGAATATCATGCTAAGTGAAATAAGCCAAACCCAAAAAACCAAAAGCTGAATATTTTTTCTGACCAATGGATGCTGATCCATAATGGAGCAGGGAGAGAATGAAGGGACTTTGGAGGGGAATGGGTAGGGGAAGGACAGTGGATGAGATGGATCTTATTACCCTATATAGATGTATGAATTACACTACAGGTGTGACTCTGCTCCATGTTCAACCAGAGGAAGGAAAAGTTGTACTCCATTTGTGTACAATGTATAAAAATTCATTCTAATGCCATACATAACAAATTAGAACATTAAAAAAATAAATTTCAAAAAGAATATATGTGATAGGAAAAATATGCAGATTGTGTAGTTGTTGCATATAATTTTCTAGGCATGTTAAAACAATTTCATTAATCATGTTGTTTAAATCTTCTACATCTTTTCTGTTTGGGATCCTTTTCCTTTGGTTTGAAGAATTTCCTTTTCTCTGTCTTGTAATGTGGTTGTACCAACAACACATTTTTCAGAAAATGTCTTTGTTTTATTTCAATTTTTGAAAGGTATATTTGCCGAGTATAAAATTTTAGGTAGGTTGGCCTTTTATTTTCCCAAACTGTAATCATACCATTTCATTGTGTTCTGTCTTTTAGGGCTAATGCTGCAAAGTTAGCTCTCATTCTCACTGTCTGCTGGGGGGGGGGGGGGGG